>NC_056743.1:1718737182-1719037182 GCF_019279795.1 Protopterus annectens | reverse complement strand
GTAGTTGCAGCATTAACAAGCCTGTATAAGCAACATGCTGTACTAGTTGCCGGTAGGCATGATGTTGCATGCCATTGCTGTCCACTGCCCTGAACTTGTAGACTGCCACTGTGTTGATAGAGTCACTATGGAAGAGATGGTTGAGATCTGCTGCTGTCATCTGTAGGATTGTGGAAGTTGTAGAGTAGTAATCCCTGTGGATATCACAGTATATATGGGTTTCTTCTACTAGCTACATGGATCTTTCCGTAACCAGTGGTGGACACAGTAGGGGTATCCTAGGCATCTGCCATGATACAACACATGATGGAGCATATGTGGTTGTCTTATACTACATAGGAGAGAGGCAACAGCATGTAGGACTTTTATTGTATGCTCATTTCCCTGAGGTGCTGCTGGCCCATAGACTGTATCCACATTGAAATAAAGGCCCCACCTGCTGAGCTTGGGAAGAAGGTACAACATCTGTAATGGTTACAACTCCAACTACCCTGTACAGGGTATAATCTACAGTTTGTCTGCAGGTCACCAAGACAGTGCCCATGACTCCCACATCTGGCACACATGCAGCCTATGTCTGTGGTTTGTTATGGGTGATTTCCCCAAGAACAACTTCTTGGCAATGCAGGATAGGTACTGGAGCCATGATTGATGACAGCCATCAGAAATCCACAGACTGTGATGAACATTGGCTACAACAACACTCTACTGCATACCCAGCTCATCACTGAGGATGTGTTTGGCCTGCTGAAAGCCTGCTTTCACTGTCTAGATGTATCTGGGGTGCCCTGCAGTATGACCCTAACATATGCACCAGGATATTCTCTATTATGTGGAACCAAATAGAAAATGCACCAAACAAGCCTGTATATAAACTCCGTTTATTGCAGTTAAAACACCTCAAGATTAAGCGCTTTTATCTTTCACATAGAAGGCTTCATCAGAATAAAGCACACTGATTTGAGAACTATCTTTATATCAATACGTGTTACATAATACATAAAATTGAGCTAATGATATGGTCTATTCTCTATATGTGCTAAATTACAAAATATAATATTAAGGAAGCAGTTGCCTTAGGGAGTACAAATGTAGGAGGAACATGTCTCACCACACCAGAGAATGGAGGCTGAACATGTAAAGGAGAGAGTGGAGGATCCAGCAGTAGGGGAGGCCGTTGCCAGAAGAAGTTAGGCAAAGTATGCAGCTAGGCTAAGAGGAAATACCTGTCTCATTACTATAGGCATGTACAGAACAACATAAGTGATATATGCAAACTTCATGCATAGACTGGCCAAACTGCTCATCAAGACATAGGCTACACAAATAAAAATCTGTGTGTGTTTGTGTGTGTGTGTGTGTGTGTGTGTGTGTGTGTGTGTGTGTGTGTCTGCTGGAACACAGCCTTAGCAGATGCCATAGCACTGTGGTGAGCTTGTATTGACAGGTCTGTGAAACCCATAGTAACTATGCAGGCATCCCACATATGCACCCATCCATGGTAGCTCCCTCTCCTGGGCAGACATGCTGTGTAAATGAGAGACATGGCCTACACTGGTGGTATATCCATGGTGAAGAAAATGGATAGTACATCACCTGTGAAGACATTAAGTGGAAGTACCCACAATAAGTAAAACGTGTCACCAGTTCCTTAATTGCAGTGTCTAAATGAATGAATGCAAATACTGCATATAGATGTGAGGTATGATAAGACAGACCTTACCTTGTAGAGCTGGTCTTCTGCTTTGAAGCACTAATGTTCCCAAATATAAGAGGAAGCAACATTTAGTGATATGCAGTACAGTACATACTTCGCCAGGATGCAGGAACCTAAAACATCACAGATACACACCTAGGGCAATTCAGATGAAGATTTTTGGGAGTCTGCTACATCTTCACTGGAATATCTAGCACTCCACCACAGGATACTGATATCTCTGATCCTCCTTGTAGAGATACAAGGAACTACTCTCTCTCTTTTAATGGTGGTTCAGCCAACAGGCCACCTCCCATCACCCTAAAATGCTGCATAGGTTATGGTGGTGGCCAGTGTTTGACATGCTGTTAGCCCCTGCCCCAGCCAACAACAGCATTGATGATATTAATCGCATCCCACCAGGCATGGTCACAATAGGGCCAGTCACATTTATCATGGCAAATCACCCAATGACTGTGGAGAGAGAGGGCCTGCAGTAAATTCTCATCCTCATCCTCTGCATGGAAGAGTTTGCATTTAGAAGGCTTTCATGTGCCAAGCATAATGCTGTTTGAGGATATGGATATGAGTACAGTTTATTACATACAAGCTCATATAGTCCACTGTCCTTTGACACATACATACATGTAAATACACACACGCGCACACACACAGACACACACACACATATATATATATATATATATATATATATATATATATATATATATATGTGAGTGTGTGTGTGTTTCTAACATGCACACCTGTGTAACTGTAGCTGTTAATTATATAGCTTTGTTACATTGTTTCCCTCCCACTAAGGTAAAAAGCTAGACAGTATACATCCTGTTTTCAGTCTGCAGTTGACATTGGTAAGCAAGAACCTTCATTCAAACACCAATGTCAAGTTTTATCTCTGTTATGAATGACAGTGACTAACCTTGCATATGTAATGCATTTGACTGCATGGAGTTGTATGCATGGGTGCCTTCTGTAAACAGTTTTAGGAATGTAAACTAGAAGTAGCAATTGAACATAACCTTTATAAAGGCAGACTGCCTGCAGGCAAGGTATGGCTTCTTCATCCAGTGGGAGACAGCATAGTATTTCCATTTCATGTTGTGTCACACAGCCACACAAACATACTTACAGGAGTGTTACTGCCCAGAGCAATTTATGTAGATAATATATTTGTGTCTTTCGGCTTTTCCCGGTTAGGGGTCGCCACAGCGGAACTCCGGTCCGCTAATGATTGGTAGTGGATTTTTACGTACCAGGTTACCAGCCCTGACGCACAGCCTTCAACGAAGGCACACCCCATTCACGTATGCCTCCACACAGAAGACGCTCTAGCTGAGAATCGAATGGGACAACATCTTGCTATGAGGCAATATATAACTATCTCAAATGCAGCTAGTGATAAGTAGCTGCGCTACATGTATAAAGTCTTAACAGTCAACTCCATCAACCTGTCTGTACACCTGAGATACATTATGCTGACATGTACAGTTATCCCTCCTGGGGAAAAGTTTCGTCATTCATACTGCCAGTGCAACATACATACGGCAACATTTACAAGACCACAGTTAAACTAATTCTGACTTACCTGTACTGTGGCTTTTAGAAAACAAATATATATATATATATATATATATATATATATATATATATATATACTGTACATGGAGTGACACAACTGCAGACATGCCTAACACTTGGAAACATTTTGTTTTATTTAATTTTCACAGTGACAGTACACTTTACTCCCAAAAGGTAAGATTTGCACTTTGCCGTTTGACCCTTGATAACCTCCTTTTGATTGACACAACTTGTCATGAGTGCACTTTTACTTCAGCAGTAGCTAAGAAATGGTACCAATTTTTTTCATGCAGCTCATTGCCTATTCACTTTTACGTAACAGTTCCTTCTGGAAGCAGAGAAGCTAAATGAAAAATTGTAAAACTTCAGGTTTACTTAACAAACTAGATGTGTAGCTTCAGTACTCAGAGCTGTGTACCTGAGTTACAAGAGTTTCCAGTTTCCCATCTGCAATCTTTGATAGCATAGTGAGGCTTTTGGCTCTGGGCAGGGTTTATATCACATACATTTCAAGTTCCATGTAAAATACTTATGCTAACTCATGAGTGTTACTGAATCTCTCTGTCTGGTCTCTCCGTGTCATGCTCCAGTATGAACACCTGAGGAGCACACTGAGCATGCATGGGCAGGTCAGTAACCCCAACAGGTGGGGGGCTTACAACATAAGTGACATTTGTAGATGATGGAAGTGCCAAGGAGCTAATCTGCTGTCACTCATGCAGGCCGTACACACATTATGCCATCTTACACCTTTTTGCCTCCCTTAACTTGCCAACATTTTCTGTACTACATGATGGTCACCCAGCCCCAAGTCATGTTGCTGAGATGTCCTACATTGTCTAACACCTGCTGAGAAAAAAATAAATAAAAGGCATGACTGCAAGAGGCTTGACATAATTATCAGAAAGGAGATTCTACTGAATTACCATGCTTTCTGATAGCACTGTGTATGGCAGAACATCACAGTGGTGCAACAAGGAGCCAAAATGCTTTCTATATATCTGCACAGGATTCACCAGGAGTGCCTGCATGGGGCTCCTATGAAGGTCTCCAGTATAGAGTGGATGCGTGGCACAGCCTTACCAGAGCAGTGTCAGATGCCTTTGGCATGCCCCAACTCCAGTGAGCAGTGCAGGCACCATCGCAGTGATCTTTGGAGATACCACTTTACTTCTAAGCTTGTGGAATAAGAGGTCTGAGTAAAGGCATCTGAAACGTATAGTAATTATATATCTGGTCTGTAGTGATAAAGAAGTTTTCCTGCTTGAGACAGAGTGGGTTGCAGAATGTTACATTTTATTTTACAACTCTGGAGATCATTCAGAAAAATCATCTTCTATATTGTAGTTGGGTTGAAAGGCTTTATAAGCACAAGGGGATATATTACTTGCTTTTCCTTTCTGTAATTATAATTGTATTGAAGGTTTATTTTGATGCAGTGGTTATCTGACAGCAGCCTGCATGTAAGTGACCCTAGATAGGTAAGTTTGAATATATTTGGATGCACAATTATCCCAAGTGCAGTTGCCTGCTTTTCAGAGTATAAAGAATGCAGCTGTTCAGGTTGTTTGTGTGGGATAACTATAGATCTGATATTGTTAATCCTCGTTCATTCCTTACGCATGGGTATGGGTTCCGACCTCGGAACCGAGCAGGCCATTTTCCAAGTTCGCGTCAGCTTCAAACTCTCGAGCTACACTCTTACCCACAATCCTCCTCTCCCTGTTACCTCAAATTTCGTTTGCCGCATTGCCATTTGGTCATGTCAAGCTGCTTCTCTTGAGCTAAGTACAGTTATTTGTTGTATAATAGTCATTTATATTACTTTTCTGTCAGAAAAGTTTCTATTTCATTGTCTCTTACCCTATCGCATCTAGTGACCATATTTTCTTGAGGTTTTCTTCTCTTTTCTCTACTTTTTTACCGTGAGGTATTTCTCCCCTTACCATTGCTGGTAATCTTTCCTTTTTTTTTTCTTATACCTTCGGGTATTCTTTTGTACCATTGCTGGTACCCTTTTCTACTATCATGGCAGATAAGAAAGGTAGTCCGGGGTTTAAACGGTGTTCTGATTGTGGACACAAACTACCTACATCTGATGCACACTCTTTGTGCATTTATTGTTTGGGGGCGTCCCACTTATCTGCTGACCCACCTTGTACTATCTGTGAAAAGTTTTCAAGTAGAACTTTGTTGGAAAGGAAAAACAAGCTGTTGCTGAAGGGACTTCTTAAATCTCCCTTTTCAGAGGCTATTTCTGGGTCGTAGGCCTCAACCCCTCCTAGAGCCCATAAGAAAATCTTGAATGTTCTTACCAAGGCTAAATCTTTGCCTTAGTCCCCGGCTGGGGACTCCCGCCAATCGAAACCTAAAAAGGCTAAATTTTCGGCACCGGAGGAAACTCTTCAGCCCCAGTGCTTTCGGTGCCTAGACCTTCGGCTCCATTAGTGATCTCAGCTCCATCTTCTCCTGCAGCCTTCACTATATCAGCATGGAGGGGCTCCTCGGTTCAGACTATTACCTCTGTATCGGCATCGACCATTCAGTCGGCGCTGACAGTGTCGATGCCTTTATTGTTGACTCCAGTTTTGTCGGTTCCAGCTTCAGTACTGACAACCACTTCAGCACCGATCCCTGCATCGGTGCAGACTGTGACCTTGGCACCGATGAGTTCTTCGGTGCAGACACCTGTAGCCCAGTCTGTCTCGGCACCGTTGTTCTCAGTGCAGACTGGTGAGATGGGCACCGAGTTTGCCTCTTCTGTGGACAAGCCTGTTTCTCCCTCAGTCTCCATGAGGTTTACTAGAAACCTTTCCAAACACGATATGTTGCATCTTGTGGATCAGGTGCTCTTGGCCAGAGGTATCCCACCCCCCAGGAACTATCCTTCCTTGGGAGGTGATCACCCATCTCCAAAGACCCCTTCTTATTCTCCACCTTCATTGCCTTTGAAGTCCATGGATATGTAGCACAGTCTTCCCCTTCTGCGGTTCCCTTTATGGATCTCACTAATGAACTGCAGTTGCCTTCATGGCAGAAAAGTTTTGTTACGACCCAGGATGTCAGGTGTGACACGCATAGTTTGCTGCTCCACAGCCATTCGGGGACTCCAGGTCAGCAGGCTGAGCCACTTAGGTGAGGGGTGACCCCTGTCCTGGACATTCACTCCTCTTCAGGTGGACCAGCCTTCCAACTGATGGAGAAGGCTTTTGCTGCTGCTGGCGATACTGTACTGTCTGTCCCTCCACCTTCCTCTGGTACACTGGTTTCACAAGTCACACCGAATGGACAAGGGTGCAAGGGCCTCAGGACATATTCCCACAGGAAACCCCTTTTCTGCTGTCTTCCCCAGCTTCTCCCACTGAGGAAGTCCACAGGAAAAGTTCGTGTAAGAGGAAGCATATGGACGCCACAGAGGAGTCCCTCACTGAAGACACAGATTTTGATGAGGGGGAAGGATCCCCCTGGTCACTCTCTGAGGCATCCTTTGGTGATATCCTCAAAATCCTGAAACAGAGAGGTGACTGGCAGTCCTCTAATCCGACCTCTGAGGAATCTGTATTCCTGCAGGCTTTTCGCGCCCAGCCCCAAACCTCCTGGCTTACTCCACCTGCCGATGAACTTGTCCGGCTTATCGTGCAGCATGCTTGGAAGGCTCCTGACACTGTTTAAGCTATTCCCCGATAAGATTTTGTCCCCTCCTGCTATGGATCCACATTGGTCAAAAGGTCTTCCTGTGGATGCTTCAGTGGTGGTGGCCGCAACAAAAAAGGATCTAGCAGAAGAAGAAAGCCAGACTGTCCATCCGCCTAACAAAGAGTCCCGGGCCGTGGACAGAATAGGGAAGCACACCTTTGCATCAGTGACCTTTACTATCAGGTCCCTGAATTATATGGCACACTTTACCAGGCTTCAAAGGGATCTGATTTCTGAGCTCTCTGAAACCTTAGCTGGTGCCGTGTCTGATGAGGTCCGTGACAAAGTCAGTATCTAACTCCTCTATGCAACTGATATCTCACGCATCAGAAGGAGCAGTTAGAGCAGCGGGTTCAGCTGCAGTCTTGAGACACGCCTGGATGCGCTTGTGCAATTTCGCGGAACACATTAAGGCTTCCTTTCTTAATGTTCCCATTGAGGCCTCTTCGTTGTTTGGACCCAAAGTTAAAAGCACACTGGCCAGATGTGAACAGGATGGTAAGACCCTTTCTGCCATAGGTGTCCGTTATTCTTCCCATTTCTTAATGTTCCCATTGAGGCCTCTTCGTTGTTTGGACCCAAAGTTAAAAGCACACCGGCCAGATGAGAAAAGGATGGTAAGACCCTTTCTGCCATAGGTGTCCATTATTCTTCCCCTCAACGTGCTTTCTCCCGAAACCAAAAGAGTGGGAAGATATGGTTCAAGAAATCTCAGTGTCCTTTCCGTGACACACAGGCTGAGTTCTCCCCTAGAGGCAGAGGGGGAAACTCACAGGGAAGATGTTCCTTTTGGGGCAGAAGGGGTCCGCATAACCAGGGTTCCAGGGACTCTTTCCCTGGTCAACCCTACCAGCGCTCCTGAAGAGCGGCCCGACTCCTTTTCTCTTAAGGTGGTTTGAGGTCGTTTCTCCTTGTACCCTTCTGCCTGGCTAACCATAACCACGATTCTTGGGTACAAAGGATTATAACCAGAGGTTATCATATCCCCTTCGATATTTCTCCTGTCCCTTCAAAAAAGCTTCCCGATGTTTCACCCTGTCAAAGGGAAGAAGCAGCACTAGAGAAAGAAAAGCTGCTAAGAAAGAGAGTCATTCAAATAGTCCCTCCAGACCAGATAGGATCCGGATTCTACTCAAGACTATTTTTGGTGCCAAAGAAAACCGGGGACTAGAGACCAGTTTTGGATCTCAGTGTATTGAACAAGTTTGTGAGAGTACAAAAATTCCGTATGGTCACAATACAGACTATCCTCCCGTTTTTGGAAAAAGGTGATTGAATGTGCTCGATAGATCTTCAAGATGTGTACTACCACATAAAAGTGGACAGGCCAGCAAGAAGATTTCTGCGTTTCTGTGCAGGAGCCAGTCACTACCAGTTCAGGGTACTGCCATTCGGACTTTCTGCAGTCCCCAGAGTGTTCACAAAGTGCATGCAGTTGTCACAGCTCACTTGCGACTTCAAGGATTCCAGGTGTTTCCATACCTAGACAACTGGCTCATTTCCGCCCCCACCAGACATCTACTGGAAGAAGCCCTGACATACTCTCTCTTCGCTGCACAAAGGCTAGGCATAACCATAAACCGGCAAAAATACATTCTCACCCCATCTCAGTCGACAGAATTCATAGGGGTTATCTTGGACACAAAGAACTACAGAGCTGCCATTCCAGAGCACAGATTTTTAAGGATAAAGCAACAACTGATTCCAATCCTTTCAAGGGAGAAATCCATGGCTCACTCGGTTCTACAGCTGTTGGGTTCCATGGCAGCCTCCATCATCATTGTCCCCCTGGCCAGGTTTCACATGAGGCTTCTACAGTGGCTACTGCTCACCCAATGGTATCCCTTTCAGCATCCTCTTTCAGCCATGATTTGTGTAACCCACAGGTGCAAACAGGATATAAACTGGTGGATGACACACAATCTGTCACAATGGTCTCACCCCTTCTCCCCCCAGCAACCCAAGGCCACAGTGACCACGGATGCCTCCCTGATGGAGTGGGGGGGCTATGTCAGGGACAGACAGTCCAAGGCACTTGGTCCGAACTGGAGGCCCATCTACATATAAATGTTCTAGAGCTGAGGGCAGTGCTTCTGGCGTTGCAAGCATTCCATCCCCTGCTGCCATCTGGGACAATTGCGATTCACTCAGACAACATGGCGGTGGTCTGGTACATCAGCAAGCAAGGTGGAACCAAATCTTACCCCCTTTGTCGAGAGGCCATGAGGATATGGCAGTGGGTGATGGCTACCAACTGTTTTCTTCTAGCAACGCACATTCCCAGGAGTTCTAACATGATAGCAGACAGACACAACAGGTGCATTCTTCAACCTCACGAGTGGTCCCTGAATCCCTTGATAGCGGTGGAGATCTTCCACCGCTGGGGCTGTCCTTGCTGCGATCTGTTTGCATCCCCGACCAACTACAAATGCAGCAACTACTTCGCCCTGATTCCCCCTCCGGGACAGTCACCCAGGGATGCTCTAGTCCACGATTGGCCCTTGGGACTTCTTTATGCATTCCCACCCTTTCCCCTCATTCCCCAGTTTCTGAAGAAAGCCCTTCGGTTGAAGAGCCAGGTGATCCTCATAGCACCCTATTGGCCTCGACAGATTTGGTTCGCCTTCCTTTGGCCTCGCCTACTAGATCGACCATAGATTCTCCATCCAACCCCGGAGTTGATCTCACATCCACAGAACCTGATTCATCCCAACTTGAACAGCCTGAAGCTCACAGCTTGACTACTCCAATTCCCTTGATCGCCAGGCGTAATGATCTTTCTTTACCAGTACATGACATTATCATTGCATCTCATAAGTCTTCCACTAGAATTCCTTATCTGAGCAAGTGGAAAAGATTTACCTGTTGGCTGAAAGATAAACAAGTAGATCCCTTCTCAGCACCAGTGTCGATAGTACTAGACTATCTGGCCAACCTTTTCCAGTCGGGTCTGTCGACCTCTACCATTAGAGTTCATTTGGCTACAATTTCTAATTTTCATGAGGGTGTCCAAGATTCCTCTCTTATGTCCCACAAATTGTGCAAGACTTTCATAAAAGGTGTGAATCATCTGAAGCCACCTTTTAGAGAACCTATTCAACCATGGGATTTATCATTATTTCTACAAGCTCTGACAATGCCACCCTTCGAACCAGCTTCTTCTTGCGACCTCAAGCATTTGTCATGGAAAACCTTGTTTTTGGTTGCCATTACTTCTGCCAGATGTATTTTGGAGCTTCAAGCTTTATGTGTCAAGAGTCCATACTTGGTTTTTCATAGAAATAGAGTGTCTCCGAGAACTAATCCATCCTTTCTGCCAAAAGTGATCTCTGAAATGCCCATTAATCAAACCATTGAATTGCCTGATGTCCTTCAAGGATGCATCTGCAGTCATAACATATGGGTTGTCCTGCCTCAGGCAGCCCTTCGGTCAGCCGGATTCCAAAGTCTGGGTCTGGCCTCGGCTGATGTCGCACTTTCCCCGACGTCAGAGCGTCTGGGGTATAAAAGCATCAGCCGACGCCATTTTCCTCAGTCTTTCTTGCCGTGTGGTGCCCGACGCAGAAGCAATTCGCAAGTGCCGGTCGGTCAGATCCTGTAAAAAGAAGAAATTCAGCTACCGAAGACTTCGAAAAAGCTAAGTACCCCGTTGGGGACTCTTTCTTGCCTCAGCCGATGTTAGATAAAGTAAATAATTGTTTAACTTGTGGGAAACAAATACCTCATAAGGATTTCCACTCTTACTGCCTTCCTTGCTTAGGCCCAGACCACGACGTCTCGGCCTGTTCAGCCTGTGCTTCCTTCAACCGACGAACTCTTAGACATCGGTCGGAGTTTGCAGAGGAATTCTTTGGGGCTAATTTTGCTTATAAGATGCTGTTGGAGACTCCGACTTCTCATTTGGTGAAAAAATGGAAGGACAAGGACCGACACTCGCGGCCCACAGTTTTGGCTGAAACCACGGCAAGGCCTACTGCGAGTGTCTCGGTTTCGGCTGAAACCGAGTCCTCGGAAAGTCCTTTAACCGAATCCACTCAACCGACCACCATGGCTCTGGAGGCCCCGGCTGAGTCAGCTACTGAGCTACCTACCGAAACCAGTGTCCATGAAATGTCCGACACCATACCTTTGGACAAATCTACTCCTGCACGTGGGGCAGCTAGACCCCCTGCTTCCATGTCCATTAAGGCTTTTTCCAGGGCTAAAGCTGCCAAACTTACTAAAGCTTTGCCTCCCAAAACTACCTCCTAGAGGCCTTCTTCTTCTAGTTCTCAGATCCTCAGCCTTGCAGAGGATCTTATTTCTTTAATTAGAGGTTCTCAGCCTCACCCGGACAGGGGCTCTCACCCACCACCAGACAAAAGGCCCAGGACTGAGCCCTCTGACCAACACTCTTCAGATGAGTCCACGGATGGATCTGAATTAACAGACCACCAGGAGGAGGCTTATTCGCCCTATGAGGATTCTGATGCTGAGGAATCTATTCCTTCGGCCTCCCCTCCTGAAAAGTTTTCCTTTGGTGAGACTTTACATTCCATGAGAGAGCATTTTCAATGGCAGGGTCAGAAATTCTCTGATTCTAGAAAGAGATTAAGGACCTTTTTGCATTTGCCTCAACATAGGCCCTTAGCTATACCTCCAGTTTTGCATGTTATTGATGATGTGTACAATGATGTTAGTACAGCCCCTGATACTCTCCCCCCGGCACCTGCCAAACCTGATAGATACTACAGGGTCCCGGATTCTCATTTTCATCTGTATAAGGCCCATTCCACAGACCCAAATACTATTTCTCAGGGCCCTAAAGGGGTTGCAGCTACCACTGCCAAAAATCCTCTACCTTCTGAAAGGGAGTCTAGAGCTGTAGAGAGATGGGGAAAGAAGGTATATACTTCTGCAACTCTTTCTGTGAGGGCATTAAATTGTCAATTTCATATGATACAGTACCAAGAGTATTTGATAGATGAACTGAATAAGAAACTTTCTTCTGCTGAACCCCTTGACCGTAAATCCCTTCAGGACCTGATACATAACTCACAGCAGGTTAGTAATCATTTCTTAAAGTGTGGTTATGATGCACTGGAGGCTTCATGTAGGTCAGCTATGACTGGGGCAGTTATTCGTAGGCATGCCTGGCTGAAGGAACAATCCCTGCCAGACCATGTTAAAGCTAAACTCCTGGATGCTCCAATGAAAAAACAAAAATTATTTGGCTCCTCGGCTCAGGAGGTCTTAAAGAAGTTTGAAGAAAAGGCTAAATCTGTGCAAACAGTTAAGGATTTTCTGCAAGTACAACCACCGAGATTCAGCAGAAACTGGCCTACTAAGAATTGGTCCTTTCCAGACTCGGACAGAGCCCAGAGAGGCAGGAACAGGCATCCCAGAGGTAGAGGGCAAGCTAGGGGCTCCTACAGAGGCAGTCAGTGGCAGCCTACCAACCAGAGAGGTAGTGCAGCAACAGCAACAACTACTACTACACCAGGACAGACACAATGACTTCACTTTGATTCCGCCTACCAGGGCTCAATTGGAAGCACCCTTGGGCAGAAAGCTTTCTTTATTCTCAAAAAACTGGCATTATATTACAAGGGACGCATGGACACTGCAAATAATAGACAAAGGATACAGGTTCCACTTCCACACTTTGCCAAGAAGAAATGGAATGCCAAACCTGCCACCAAATCAGAGGGCAGAGGCTTTAAAGCAGATCAACAACTTACTTCAAATGAAAGCCATAGAAAAGGTACCTCTTTCAGAGCAAGGTCAAGGATTCTACTCCAGATTATTCCTTGTTCCAAGAAAAGAAAGTCAATGGAGGCCTATTCTCGACCTGTCCGCACTGAATGCTTTCCTCATTGTGTCAAAATTCAAGATGCTGACCCTACAGCAACTTCTTCCCATGCTGGGAAAGGAGTCTTGGCTGGTGACTCTAGATCTCAAGGAGGCATACCTGCATGTCCCTATTCGACCAAGTTGCAGAAGACACCTCAGATTTCTTGCAGGATCAGAGCATTATCAATTCTCAGCATTGCCCTTTGGCTTATCTACTGCGCCCAGAGTATTCACGAAATGTCTGGCATCAGTAATTGCACACTGCAGACTTCAGGGGATTCAAATCTACCCATATCTGGATGACTGCCTTATACAAGCGGACAACAAGGAAAATTTGATAAAGGACTTGGCATATGCCATCCACCTACTACAGGCCTTGGGATACACAGTCAACATCCAAAAATCAAGACTTGTTCCATCCCAAAGGATAACCTTTTTGGGTGCAGATCTAGCACAACCACCCAAATGGCCTTTCTCACAGAAGAAAAACAAAAACAACTTCCGGATTACTTCATGAATCTGACAAGACAAACTCAGCTTACTGCAAGGAAAATCCTGCAGGCCCTGGGTTACATGGCATCCTGCATAATTCTGATTCCACAGGCCAGGCTGCATATGAGAAAATTACAATGGTACCTAAGGAGTGTATGGTCTCAGCACAGTCACAGTTTAGAAGCTTTGATACCAATTATTCCTTGCCTTCAAAAGGAATTCCTGTGGTGGGCTCATGCCTGCCAGTCCAACAGAGGGTTGCCTTTCAACAAACCAAGAACAAAGCAAACCATCACCACGGACGCTTCGGACCGAGGATGGGGAGCACACATGGAGGGCGCACATAAACCAAAAGGAAATGCTGGCTGTGATGCACGCAATCGAGGCCTTCAAACCTTTCCTCCATCAAGGTCACCTGTTAATAAGGACAGACAACACCACAGTCATGTGGTACATAAACAAGCAGGGAGGCACACATTCCTACCCTCTATGCAGGCTGACTATGAATCTATGGGAGCTGTGCCTGAAACTCAATATCCAACTACAGTCCCAATTCGTGCCAGGGAAAGACAATGTACTGGCAGACAGCTTAAGCAGAACTACCATGGATGCACATGAATGGATGCTGCACCCAGATATCTTCGTACTCTTAACAAAAGCATGGGGAAAGCTGGAGATAGATCTGTTCGCCTCCCCCCACAACCATCAACTGAAGACATTCTGCTCAAGGACATATCACCCAAAAGCTTGGAGGGTGGACTCCCTCTCTTTCAGCTGGAAAGCTCTAAAAGTATATGCCTTCCCACCTCTCCCATTAATGTCCAAGGTTTTACTGAAGATCAGGGCAGAACAGCCAAGAGTGATTCTGATAGCTCCAGACTGGCCAAGGCAACACTGGTACCCACTATTGAGGAGCATGTCACAGGCGAAACCATGGCCTCTCCCCCTACGGCCTCTTCTTCTGACGCAGAACAACTTCAAGATCATGCATCCCAACTTGAAAACATTGCAACTAACTGCCTGGAAAATTCCATAAATCCCCCTCACAATACCTTATCACAGAGAGTAAAGGACATTATTATGGAAGCTCGACGGCCTTCCACAAGGAAGACATACTCAGCAAAATGGAAAAGATTTCTCATCTGGAACACAACAAAAGGCTTAGATGTGACAGTGGCGAGCATGGCACATATTCTGGAATACTTAGCAGAATTGTTCCACAACGGCCTGTCCTATTCTTCCATTAAGATTCATGCCTCAGCAATTTCAGCAGAATACAATGTGGATCCACCTATCTTCTCGCACCCTCTCCTCAGGCAATTTCTGAGAAGGATCAAAAACATCAATCCTCCAAGAAAACCCCCTTTACCTACTTGGGATCTCAACTTTGTGCTGGAGAAACTAACACTTCCTCCCTTTGAACCAGCAGCATCGGCGGATCTACAGTTTCTGTCTTGGAAAACTGCATTCCTTCTGGCCATAACTTCAGCAAGAAGAGTGTCTGAGTTACAAGCTTTAATGGCAGTACAACCATTTCTTATCTTCCATCAGGACAGAGTTTCACTAAGAACCAATCCTACTTTTATGCCAAAGGTGGTATCTAGGGTATCCCTGAACCAAGCTATTCACTTGCCTACATTCTTCCCAAATCCACAAAACAGAGGGGAAAATCTTCTACACACTCTGGATATACACAGACAACTACGCTACTACTTGGACAGAACTAAAAGTTTCAGAAAAACTGACCAACTCCTTGTAGCATATGCTGCTGGGGTACAAGGAAAAGCAATTTCCAAACAGACAATTTCAAAGTGGATAGGAAATTGCATTCGATTTTGTTACTCCTTTCATGGAAAGACAGTTCCTGCAAACATCAGGCCTCATTCAACAAGGGCCACAGCCACCACTGCAGCCTTCCTAAGAGGGGTGGCTACCAAGGACATTTTAGAAGCTGCAACATGGAGCTCCATGCATACATTTGCCAAGCATTACAATTTACCTTTATACTCCAGATCCAGAGCGGGTTTTGCAACAGCAGTCCTGCAGGGGATCTTAACTACACCATCCTTTTCTTAGTACCTCCTCCCCCAGATTGGCTATGGTATTCTACCCATATGTTATGACTGCAGATGCATCCTTGAAGGACATAGTACAGTTTTGTACCTACCATAAATGTAGATGTCCGATAGGTATGCATCTGCAGTCAGGGTTACCCTCCCTCCTTCCCCTCTGTGGTATTCCTAGGGTACTTACCCCTCCATTAGCTAGCTGGGGGATCTATAATGGTGTATTTGTTTGTATATATATTTGTATATATTCTTTGGAAAATGTTTGGAATTTTACTGCATTCCTCCAAGTGTGGCCTTCCTAGAGGGCACCTGGCATCTGGGGCAAGAAACACTGAGGAAAATGGTGTTGGCTGATGCTTTTATACCCCAGACGCTCTGACGTCGGGGGAAAGTGCGACATCAGCCAAGGCCAGACCCAGAATTTGGAATCCGGCCGACCGAAGGGCTGCCTGAGGCAGGACAACCCATATGTTATGACTGCAGATGCATACCTATCGGACATCTACATTTATGGTAGGTACAAAACTGTACTTTTTCTTTCCCAATCATTCGAACAGAGGAGAGTATTGCCTACATACCCTAGATATCCACAGGCAAATCCGTTTTTACTTAAACAGGACTAGGTGCTTTCATAAATCTGACCAGTTATTTTTGTTTTTTTCTGAACCTAGATTAGGATCTGCTGTTGCTAAGGTCACATTAGCTAGATGATTGAAGGAATGTGTGACCTTCATTTATACACAACGTAATATCTCGTTGCCTACTACCATGAAAGCTCATTCAACAAGGTCGGTGACAACTTCTGCTGCCTTCCATGCCAGAGCTTCTTTACATGACATCTGTGCAGCTGCAACTTGGGCTACGCCTCATACCTTCATCAATCATTACAAATTGGATTTGGCCTCCAGGGGAAGAGCATCTTTCGGTTCTATGGTGCTCAGGTATGTCCTTCCATGAGAGCCTCCCAGGAATAGAGGTAGCTGGGACTCTGCCCCATACGTAAGGAATGAACGAGGATTAACAATATCAGATAAATAATTTATGTCTTACCATAACGTTCCATCTGTATTGTTGATCCTCGTTCAGTCATTACGACCCTCCCTCCTTCCCCCTCCTGTGGTTTCTAGTGGATCTCACCATCCGGTTCTCTTAGGTTATTTGACCAGAGGTAGCCTCTACCTTCTTTTGACTTGCAAATTCAATCTGAGGTAACAGGGAGAGGGGTATTGTGGGTAAGAGTTTAGCTCGAGAGTTTGAAGCTGACCCGAGCTTGGAAAATGGCCGGCTCGGTTCCGAGGTCGGAACCGATACCCATGAGTAATGGCTGAACGAGGATCAACAATACAGATGGAACGTTATAGTAAGACATAACTTCTTTTTCTAGCCCTGTACTTCTTCAGTTGTACAGCACAGCTGTAGTCTGGTAGGTGGCCACTGAATCACAGTGATATCCCAGCACTTTAGAGGCAGATTACTAATTCTAAACTGCCATGGGCACAATTACAGAAATATCTGGATACCTACCTGTGTCCACCCTGCTAAGGTAGCAAATGATTGCATAGCAGCCGTACCACCATGCACCCATACAGTTAGTCAGATTTGCAGATTTATACAGTGATAGTTATATGCATAGGATGATGTTCATCATGTTTCACTGTTGCAGTCCTTACAAAATGGGTTATCCAGCTCACGGTAGCCCACAGTTGGCCAGAATACCAAAGTCCTTGGTATATGACGTCGGCTGCCCTCGGTTTAGGCCTGACGTCAGGTACAAAAGAAGGCAGCTGATGCCACTTCCTCAGTCTTTCTTGCCACGGAGCCTGAAGCAGACATATTTTGCACGAGTGCCAGTCGGCCAAGTACCTTCTTTTTGTATTCTGACTGCTTAGTTGAAGACATCCACAGAAAAGTACCCCATTGGGGACCTTCTTTTCTTGTTTTAACAAATGTCAGAGAAAGTTAATAACTGTCTTGCCGGTGGAAAACAGATTCCGCACTGTGATTTTCACTCCTATTGTATTACTTGTTTGGACCTTGAGCATGATGTCCCTAATTATGTTCTCTGTGCTTCTTTTAACCCACATACCATATGCCGTAGAGTTAGGATTTTGTTCAAGCATTTCAGAGTTTCACCTAAATTCATCGGTATGGCGTCTTCTGGTCTCCCGACTTCAGATGTTCCTAAGAAGCGCAAGGATAAGGACCACAACAGGCTTTGGGTCAAATTAGTCAACAACGTCCCCGTTAAGTTGGTTGGCGGCCCAGCGGTAGTCAATGAGGTGCTTTCTTTGCCCCTGCAGTCCACGGATGTTCAGCAGCAGGCATCTGCGAAGTTCTTTTCTGAGTCCACCATACCACAGGCTTCCACTTCGCCTTCTGACCCTCTGCCAGTCACTGCCTCTGATGGATCTGCAGCTGCTAAGCAGGCGCTGGCTTCTGAGGGGTCTTTTGTCCACCCAGAGACCAGATCCAGACCGACGACCTTGATTCAGACTTCTGCGGTGACTAGGCCTCCTGAGTCCCTCCAGCATTCTAGCAGGCCATCCTGCCAAAAATCTACTCCTATGCAGGTGTCTGCCTCCCCTCAAATGCCTCAGGCTCAGATGGTTAAAATGGCTAGTGATCTACTGACCCTTATCAAGGGCTCTCAGCCACCTCCTCCTAAAAGGATTAGGGAATTGTCCCCAGAAGCTTTCTTTGCCTCTGACTCTGAGGTTTCCAGCAGCTCTGCTGATGAAGAGGGAAACTCTCCTCTTTTTTTTTGGTTTTGAGGATTGTGATGCAGAAGACTCCATCCCTTCTGCCTCCCTTCCAGAAGATTTTTCTTTTGGAGATACTCTGAATACTCTTAGGGAGCATTTCAAATGAGAAAGTCAGGACTTTCCTCAGTCTAAGAAATGGATTAGGGAATTTTTGGATTTGCCACAGCAAAAGCCTTTGGCTATCCCTCCGGTTTTGGAAGTTGTTGATGATGTTTTCATGGAGAATTCTTTGACTCCTAATTCTGTTCCTCCTGCTCCCAGAAAACCTGACAGGTATTGTAGAGTTCCTGATTTTCATCAGTTTCAAGAATCATACTGCTGATCCAGAGATTATTTCTCAGGGCCCTAAGCGTGTTAAAGACATGGTTGCTAAAAATCCTGTTCCTTCTGACAGGGAATCTAGGGCCTTGGATAGATGGGGTAAAAGGTCTATACTACTTCCATCCTGGCTATTAGGTCTGTTAATTGTCCTTTTCATATGCTTAAGTATTAGCATCATACTTTAGAGGCTATTAAGGCTAAAATTGCGTGGTATCCAGCAGAGTTCCTAGAGCAGCAGAGAAAGGAAAAAGCAACTTTCCAGATTTTAAGTATTTTTTTCTTGCATTTATCGACCATTTGTGTTATTCGACGACTGTTTCTGTCTATTTTTTAGTGGTGTTACCTGTTTTTCCTGTTTTTATAAGCTTTAATTGTTGGTTGCACTTCTTAGTTTAAGTTTGCTTAAAAGTTAAACTACAGGCTAATACACTCAAGTGTACACGCTTTTGATAGCATTTAATCGAAAAGCAAAGCATTTATTGTGTTTTCTTTTGTATTTGTGAAAAAAAAACTTGAAAAAAACAAAAAATATTCTTGTTCTCCTAACTTTCCTGGCTAGTTTGTTCCAGTGATCAGATTTTGCTGATCCCTGGGCTTTGTCTTGCTTCCTGTACTTCTCCATTTTCTTTGTTTGGTCAGGGGGAAGTTTCTTTACTCACCAGTGGGAGTGGGGAGTACTGAGCTGCCTGTTTGTCCTCAGAGGAGTGGTTTAAGACAGTAACTTGTAGTTCAGTGGCCATTTTGGGTCATTTCCTGCCTTTTCCAGCCCCCTGCTATAAAGCACGCTTTGACATGCTTTTCTGGCTGTAGAGAACTCAGCACAGCTCCTTGTGGTATCCAGCAGAGTTCCTAGAGCAGCAGAGAAAGGAAAAGCAACTTTCCAGATTTTAAGTATTTTTTCTTGCATTTTTGGACCATTTGTGTTATTCACTGACTGTTTCTGTCTATTTTATAGTGGTATTACCTGTTTTTCCTGTTTTTATAAGCTTTAATTGTTGGTTGCACTTCTTAGTTTAAGTTTGCTTAAAAGTTAAACTACAGGCTAATACACTCAAGTATACTAGCTTTTGATAGCATTTAATCGAAAAGCAAAGCATTTATTGTGTTTTCTGTTCTGTCTGTGAAAAAAAACTTGAAAAAAACAAAAAAATATTCTTGTTCTCCTAACTTTCCTGGCTAGTTTGTTCCAGTGATCAGATTTTGCTGATCCCTGGGCTTTGTCTTGGTTCCTGTACTTCTCCATTTTCTTTGATTGGTCTGGGGGAAGTTTCTTTACTCACCAGTGGGAGTGGGGAGTACTGAGCTGCCTGTTTGTCCTCAGAGGAGTGGTTTAAGACAGTAACTTGTAGTTCAGTGGCCATTTTGGGTCATTTCCTGCCTTTTCGAGCCCCCGCTATAAAGCACGCTTTAGCGTGGAGTTGTAACAAGGTTAAACTTTTTCTGGCTCCATAAAGTCTGTTCTTCATTTTTTCCCTTAGAACTGCTCTACTAGTAACCTAAACAGTATATCCCTTGACTAAAAAGCGCAGCACTTGTTCCTAAAAGTTTTTTTTTTTTCTCTCAAAAAAAAAAAAAAAAGCTCAGCATTTGTCACTTCTATATTATACAAAGTCCCTCACTTGCGAAACCCCCCCAGGAGTACCCACTTCCTTACTAAGTCCTCTCTTATTCAGTCTCATACCTAACTTCTTAATTTTTCTAGCATGTCGAAGGGCCAGATGCTGGAGTCCTCTCCTGCCCAGTTGGTGAATCTGGGAATATTGAGGCAATGTTACAATTGCCTCATGTACACAGACAACCCTCTCCTCCTCCCACATAACACAAATACTTGCGAGAGATGCAGCTATTTAGCCAAACTGGAGGCTGATCTCTCTCAACTCAGGACTGGCAAGACCAGACAGGAGAAGAAGGCAACTACACACACCACAAAACCAGCCTCACATAATGCTACCACACCACTGAATCAAACACATAAACACACAAAGACATACTCGAGGCTCTGAGTAAATATTTACCTAAACAGCAGAGGCCTCCAAAGCAGACACCCAAACAACTGCTACCTCAAGACACCCCACAAGCAACACATAAACCACAAAATCAGTGTGCAAAGCAGTCACAGCCCTTAAGGCCAAATAAAACACCAAACATACTTGTCATAGGTGACTCCATAGTCAGACACACTGACGTCCCACTCACCAGGCTGAACAAGGAGAGGGTCACAGTAAGCTGCCTATCGGGCGCTAGAATCCGCCACATAACACAAGCACTCGGGGCACTCCACGGCAAGTACAAATATGACACAGTCATTGTCCATGCTGGTGTGAACAACCTGAGACGTACCTCCCTGGACTACATGAAAAGAGACACAGAGTAGCTCTCTGATTATGTAGCCCAGGCAGGTATGACCCTGACCCTGAGCTGTATCCATCTTTCACCAAGAATGATGCCACAATATAGAGACAAGATGATCAGCTTTAACAATTGGCTTAATGTCTGGTGTCATTCAAAGGGGATCCAGTGTCTGTCTGCCTGGGATGACATGCTTGACAAGCCACGCTGCTTCGCAAGGGACGGCTTGCACCTGTCACCCCTGGGATTCCGGATATTGGCTAAGGCTTTTGCCACCCCCATAGTGCCTTTTTTAGGCAAGGCTCAAATTCTAAACCTACCACCCTAGAAAACAAAAATGGGAAGAAACTGAGGGTAATGCTGCTCAATGCCAGAAGTCTAAATCTCAAAATGCACGCACTCGAGGCCCTTCTCAGTATGGAGAACATCGATGTCTGTGCTGTAACTGAAACCTGGTTCAAGGCTCCTGAGAGCACCCCGGCACTATTAGGTTTTACCTCATATCATGTGTTCCGGCCCCAAAACCTGGACCACACCACAAAAGGAGGGGGTGTATCCATATTCATAAAGAATACCCACACCTCCAGGTTGGTGGCAACGCATGAAGCTTCGGAAACCATCCAGGTGCAACTAACCATAGGCAAAACTGCTCTACAAATTGTAGCATGCTACAGGCCACCCTCTCAAACTCAGGAACCCCACACAGCCTTCCTGAAGAAACTGGAGGGTATAAATGTATCTCCAAACACCATCATATTGGGTGACTTCAACTACCCGAATATAGACTGGGAACATTACTCAAGCCCTAACTTTCTAGCCCAATGGTTCCTGGAGTTTATAAATTCAAATGCCATGGAACAGCTAGTCACTGTTCACACGAGAGGAGAAAATATACTAGATCTCATTATCACAAACATGGGGACAAAATGCTCCACACCGTAAGTATATCCCTCATTGGTGAGATCTGATCATAAACTAATCTCACTGGAAATCCACATCCCGCCCCCACACCAAACAAAAAAGACCACAGTGAAGAACTTCTCTAAAATAAACTTCACACTACTCAAGACTGGTGTGGTATCCTTCAAGGCCCGTGAGCCAGTGGAAACCACAACCCAAGCTGCGGAAGCCCTTACAGATGCCTTCTATGAACACCTCCAGGACTGCATGGATCAGGCAATCCCAAATAAAACCAAGACTCTTTCCACAAAGGGCAAACGTCCAGTCTGGTGGACCCCAGCCATTAACAAACTTTACAATAAGAGGAGAAAGCTGTTACATGATAGAACAAAATCCATAAAAGGGAAGTCACCCCTGATCATTATTAGTAAAAAAATACGAGCACTCATAAAATCAACTAAGGCCAATTTTGAGAGAAAAATTGCCATGGATTCAAAGGACAATCATAAGGCCTTTTTCAGCTATGTTAGGAACCTGGGTGGAAACTCCCAGATATGCTCAGAATTAGTCCAAAATGATACAAAAATCACTGAACCCACAGACATTGCCAACATACTGGCAGACAGGTTCAGTTCAAACTTCACCCCCCTCTCCCACCCTAAAGGAGAGATAACTATCCCAGTGGAGTGTAGCCTCCCAGACATCTCAAATGCGCAGGTGAAAGCTGCTCTCTAAAGCTAAAAACACAGCATCAATGGGACCGGATGGTGTCCCCGGCTGTGTGCTACACGAGCTAAATGAGGAATTAAACCCGCACT
This sequence comes from Protopterus annectens, assembly GCF_019279795.1. Lineage (NCBI taxonomy): Eukaryota > Metazoa > Chordata > Ceratodontiformes > Protopteridae > Protopterus > Protopterus annectens. The sequence goes on along the minus strand of NC_056743.1, from coordinate 1,719,014,648 downwards.
TAAGGCAGCTGTTTAATCTCAGCCTTACCACAGGATACGTGCCCAAGGAGTGTCGTACGGCAACTGTGGTCCCACTCCACAAAGGCGGTGCCTCTACGGACCCTGGTAATTACCGCCCCATAAGCTTAACAAGTCTAGTCTGCAAAGCTATGGAGAGGATCATAATGGAGCTCATAAACAAAGATATAGGGACTTGCAGACATTGGACCCGACCCAGTTTGGCTTCGTCAAGGGCAGATCATGCCTTTTGAACTTGGTCGACTTCTTCGAAACAGTCACCAAGGCCATTGATGAGGGAAAGGCAGTCCATGCAGCCTACCTTGACCTTGCAAAGGCTTTCGACACAATACCCCACTCGGGTATTGTAGAAAAACTTACCAGCTTAAATGTAAACCCATATGTCACAAGATGGGTTGCAAACTGGCTTAAGGACAGAACCCACAGGGTTAGAGTTGCTGGCGCTATGTCAGACTCCAAGCCGGTCACAAGTGGTGTCCCACAGGGCTCGGTCCTTGGCCCCTATTGTTCGGCATCTACTTCTCAGAAGTACAGGCCAACATGGGAGGACTTTGGCTGACAAAGTTTGCAGACGACTGCAAACTGGGCGCCATAGTGGAAAGTGCATCGGACACGGATATCCTTCAGAAGGGACTCACGGAAACAGATAGCTGGTGCCAGAGCCATGGCCTGAAGTTAAACGCCAAAAAATGTATAGTCATACCCTTCTGGAAAAACAAGGTAACCCCAAGCTACCATATAGGCGGCAATCCACTAAGCACAGAAGAGGTTATCAGGGACCTGGGGACCCAGGTTGACAGTGGCCTTTCTTTTGACACTCACGTTGCCAAAATGGTTAGAAAGACCTTCTACATTGCCCACCTGATCATGAAGGGATTCACATCCAGATCTAGTGAGGTCATTGTTCCCCTGTACTCTTCACTTATCAGACCAATGATCGAGTACAATGCCCCATTCGGGATGTATCTCACCCAACATCTTCAGCAATTGGAGAGACCCCAAAAGTTCCTCACCAAAAGGATAAAGGGACTCCAAAATCTGTCATATGCTGCCAGATTGAAGAAAATCCAGCTCTATTCAGTCGCATACCGTCTGCTCAGAGGTGACATGTGCCTGACATACAAGGCCATGTCCAACCCAGAATTAAGGGACATGCTCCACCTCAAAAAATCCAAATCCACCAAAACCACTAGAGCAAGCGACTTAAACCTTAGCACGGATATAAATAGGACGTGCTGGAGGGATAGATTTATCACTCAGAGAATCCCTATGCTGTGGAATAAAATCCCGGTCCATGTGAGGCAGAGCACCTCGCTGGCTCTGTTCAAGAGAAATCTTGACCTATGGATGGGAGATCGTAGATTTACCCCGGGAATCATCTCTGTGTCACTGCTGGACAGAGGCACAACAAACTAATGGGCACAGTATTTTTTCATATAAGGGGTGGCGTAAGCCACAAAACTTTGGGCTAGGCTTATAAATGCCTTAGGGCAGATAGCCTAGTATAAACCTATGAACCTATGAACATGATTTATTGAATTCTGCCACTCTTGTCGCTAAACATTCTCTACATTGTGGTTTCGACACTTTGGAGGCTTCTTGCTAGGCAGCAGCCACTGGTTCTGTCATTAGAAGACATACTTGGCTCTAGGAGCAGCCCCTTTCTGAACCTGTCAAGTCTAAATTACTGGACGTGCCTTGCACAAGGACAATCTCTTTGGTAGCAAGGCAGAAGAGATGTTGAAAAAGTTGGAGGATAAGGCCAAATCTATGCAAACTGTTAAGGACTTTCTGCAAGTTCAGCCTCCTCATTTTATTAGGCATTACCCTTCTAAGAATTGGACTTTTCCTGACCCTAGTAAACAGAGTTGCACTAGGTCTAGGGGTTACAGGTCTTCTAGGGGACAGACTTCCACCCCTTGAAAGACTAAGCACTGGCAGGCTTCCTCTGTAAATCGGGGAGTTCTAAGCAAACTTCCCAAAGCAAGCATTCCCAATGTCTCTGGCTTTCCCCTGCCTGTCTCTGCGGGCCCAGGGTTTCCTTTAGGGGGGAAGGTTAGCCATGTTTGCAAATGTCTGGTTCACCATCACAGACTACAAATGGGTGCTCAAAATAGTATCCCAAGGCTACAAGTTCTTTTTTCACACCTTCCCTGTCCACCATGGATACCCATATATCCCCCCAAATCAAAGGGCAGAAGCAGAAAAACAAGTTTCTTCTTTACTAAACCTGGGAGCAATAGAGCCAGTTCCTTCACTACAAATAGGCCAGGGGTTCTACTCAAGGCTTTTCCTGGTTCCTAAAAAAGGAGGCACCTGGTGCCCTATTCTGGATTTGTCCATTCTAAACACTTTTCTGGTTATTCCCAAATTCAAAATGCTCACTCTTCAGCAGTTGCTGCCAAAGCTGGCCAAGGATTCCTGGCTGGTGACTTTGGAAGAAGCTTATCTGCACATCCTGATAAGGGAAAGCTGCAGGCAGTTCCTTCGCTTCAGGGCGGGGAACAGGTACTTCCAATTCTCTGCACTGCCCTTTGGCTTATCTACTGCTCCCAAAGTTTTTACCAAATGCTTGGCTCCAGTCATTGCTTTTTGCAGGCAAAGAAACATTCAAATTTACCCTTACATGGACAATTGTCTTATTCAGGCAAACTCTCCAGAGCAACTTCTAAAGGATTTGGACTTTGTAAAGAACCTTCTCACCTCTTTGGGCTACACTATCAATGAAAAGAAGTCAAAATTGGTACCCTCTAGGGAGATTGTATTCCTGGGAGTGAGCCTGAACACAGCCACCCAGATGGTATTCCTCCTTCAAGAGAAACAAATGGATCAGCTCTCTGCAAGGCAATTCCTGCAAGCCCTGGGATTCATGGCTTCATGTATTCTGATGATTCCATATGCCAGACTGCATATGAGGAAAATACAATGGTACCTCAAAAACCTTTGGTGGCAACACACACAAGATTTGGACTTGATACTTCCTCTGATTCCTGCCTGCAGATAGAGTTCCATGGGTGGGCGACGGCCTGTGCACAGAACCAAAGGCCTGCCTTTTCTGTCCACCTCCTGCCAGCCAGACTCTCACCATAGATGCCTCAGACTACGCTTGGGGAGCACATCTAGAGGGCAGATGCATTCAGGGGATTCAGGGGACTTGGAACTCTCAACAGGATCATTTGCACATAAATATGAAGGAATTGATGGCAGTCCAGCAGGCCTTAATGGCTTTCAAACATCTTCTCTCTCCTGGTACTCTTCTCGTCAGGACAGACAACACCACAATCATGTGGTACATCAACAAGCAGGGAGGGAAGCACTCTTACCCCCTGTGCAGACAAAGCATGATACTATGGTCCATAGCAGCTTTCATGGGCATTCATCTGACAGCTCAGTTTCTTCCAGGAAGGCTCAACACCTTGGCAGACTGGTTGAGCAGGCAGGTCCTGGATCCTCATGAGTGGCAACTAAACAAGACCATCTTCTATTGCATCATTCAGCGTTGAGGCACTCCCCAGGTGGAGCTCTTCTCATCTCCAACCAACCACCTTCTTTCAACCTTTTGCACCAGGGATCATCACAGCAAAGCGTGGAAAGTGGATGCTCTGTCATTCCCCTGGACACAGCTCTCGATCTATGCATTTTCTCCTCTGCCTCTTCGTCCCAGAGTGCTGTTAAAGATAAGGGACAAAAAACCAAGGGCCATTATCATAGCTCCAGACTGGCCCAGAAAATATTGGTATCCACTACTTCACAGTCTCAGCCTTGGCCTGATCTCTTGGTTCAGGAGGGGGGAAACATTCTGCATCCTCATCTTCAGACTCTGCATTTGGCAGCTTGGGTCGTAATTTAAACCTTTCCCAGCAAGTGGTTGAGGTCCTTCATGAGGCCAGGAGGCCTAACACTAGGGAATGTTATGCAGATAAGTGGAAAAGATTCTCCATTTGGATGCAGACTAGAGGGGAAGACCCTTCTCAACCTACTCTTCCTCTCATTCTTGACTATCTGGCAGGCTTGTTTAATGGTGGACTTTTCTTTTCTTCTATCAAAATCCATGCTTCAGCTATTTCTGCTCATTGTTCCTTTGAACATCCCATTTTCTGTCATCTCTTGATGAAACAGTTCCTCAGGGGAGCTAGCAATTTAAAGCCTCCCAGAAGGGCACCTACTCCTGCTTGGGATCTCAATTTTATACTTGAGTAACTTACTCTGCCTCATTTTGAACAAGCTGCCTCAGCAGACCTGAAGTTTCTTTCCTGGAAAACTGCCTTTCTTTTGGCTATTAATTCAGCTAGAAGTGTTTCTCAGCTGCAGGCCTTAATGGCAGTAGAGCCTTTTATCATCTTCCATGTGGATCGGGTTTCTGTTTGAGTAATCCCTCCTTTATGCCTAAGGTGGTTTCTAGCCTATCTTTTAACCAGTCTATCCACCTGCCTACCTTCTTTCTTAATCCTCAGAATAAAGGGGAAAGGTTACTGCATTCCCTGGATGTGCATAGACAGCCTAGATTTTACCTGGACAGGACTAAATCTTTTCGAGAGTCGAATCAGTTGTTGGTCAGTTTTGCTCCTGGAGCTCAGGGCAAAGCTATTTCTAAACAGACCATTTCTAAGCAGATTGCTCATTGTATTCACTTTTGTTACTTACAGCATGGCAAGGTTCCTCCTCAGAGTATTAGGACCCATTCTACTAGGGCAGCTTCTACCTCAGCAGCTTTTTTTAGAGGTGTACCTACTAGAGACATAGTGGAAGCAGATACATGGTCTTCTGTCCACACTTTCACTAAACTTTACAATTTACCCTTGTTTTCTAAGTCCTGGGCTGGCTTTGCCACTGCAGTGTTGCAGGACATCCTTACCAACCCTTAAACAGTGGGTGATGTTCTTCGTGTTTCACTGTTGCAGTCATTACATTTGGGGTAATCTGCTGGCAGGTTGCCCTCAGTCGGCCTGAATAACAAAGTCTTGGGTCCTGCGTCAGTTGCTGTCTCCACTTCCATGACGTCAGGTCGTCAGGGGTATAAAACATACAGCCGACACCATTTTATTCAGTCTTTCTTGCCGCGCAGTGCCCGAAGCAGAAGCAGTTCACAAGTGCCAGTCGGCTGACTCCTGAAATTTTTGCATTCGAGTTTTAGAACCAAAGTCTTCAACTAAAGCTAAGTACCCCGTTGGGGAAACTTTTTCTTGCTCCTTACCAATGTCAGTAAAAGTTAATAATTGCATTACTTGTGGGAAGCAAATACCTCATAAGGATTTTCATCTGTACTGTATTCCTTGTCTAGGCCCAGATCATAATGTGCTTTGCTGTCGGTTTTGTGCTAGATTTAACCAACGCACTATTAAGCGTCGGTATATTTTTGCTTCAAAATATTTTGGATCCAGATTTAATTATCCTGAAATGTCATCAGTTAGCAATCCGACTATTGGAGTACACAAAAAATGCAAAGAAAAAGACAGAGACAGACCGTCGAGGTCCAAAACCGACTATGAAGCTTCTCCTAAGCCAGTCACCGGTTCGCCGGTACTCAGTGAGATGCTTTTGCAGCCCCTGATACCCCCTACTTTTGAGTCGCAGGCCTCTACCAAGACCCATGCGGAGTCCGGTATGCCAAGAGATTTTCAGAGTATTGAACCCGTGGATGTCTCTCCCTTGGATGGTCTGGAGCCGCTGAGCAGGCACCGGCTTCTGAGGGTGTTTTCAGGCCTCAACATTTTTATATAAAACCGACGTCAGCTTCAAAAACAAGATCAAAAATGTCTTCTAAGTCTAAAAAACTGATGCATGAGCCACGTGCTCAGGACCCTATGCCTAAAAAACAGATGATCAAAATGGCTGAGGACTTAATTACCTTGATCAGGGGTTCCCAACCCCCCCCCCCCCCTGCTAAGAGGCCTAGGCAAGACACTGATTATGAATCTTCGGATCAGGTTTCCATTTCTTCTGATTCCTCTTCTGATCAGGAATTTTCTGTTCCACCCTATGTGGATTCAGATGCAGAAGAATCCATCCCATCTGCATCTCCTCCTGAGGATTATTCTTTTGGGGAAACCTTGCATACTTTAAGGGAATATTTTCATTGAGAGAGTGAGGATTTCTCTAAGTCAAAAAAGAGGCTTAGGGATTTCCTTCTTCTTCCTTAGCATAGGCCTTTGGCTATACCTCCTGTATTAGACATTGTTGATGTGTTTTCGGAATCAAGCATGCTCCTGATTCCCTACCTCCAGCTCCTAGTAAGCCAGACAGATATTACAGGGTTCCTGACTCCCAGAAATTTTTATTCAAAAATCCTGCTGCTGATCCTGAGACTATCTCACAGAGTCCCAAAAGTGCAAAGGCCTCTACAGCCAAAAATCCTAACCCCTCTGATAGAGATTCCAGGTCGCTGGATAGATGGAGAAAGAAGGTTTATACGTCTGCAACCTTGGCAATTAGGGCCTTAAACTGCCAATTTCATATGCTTAAATATCAACAGCATGTTATGGGCTTATTGAAACAGAAAATGATGTTTATTTCTGTGTGGAAAATAAAGAATTACAGGAATTATTGCATTCAGCAGAACAGGTTGGAAAGCATACTTTGCAATGTGGTTTTGATTCCTTGGAGGCCTCTTGCAGGGCCGCAGTTACTGGATCTGTGATTAGAAGGCATGCCTGACTCAAGGAGCAAAATCTGCCTGATCATGTTAAAGCTAAATTATTGGATGCCCCTTTACAGCATGATACTCTGTTTGGTAATAAGGCAGAAGAGGATTTAAAGAAAATGGAAGACAAAGCTAAATCTATGCAAACTGTAAAAGATTTCTTACAAGTGCAGCCACCCAGGTTCAGTAGACACTGGCCTACTAACAATTGGTCCTTTCCTGTGTCCAACAGAGCCTCTCAAGGCAAATCCAGGTGCTCAAAAGGCTCTAGATACCAATCACAGGGTTCTTACAGGTCAAAGCAATGGGGTGCCTCCACCTCCAAATCTGGAGGAAACAAAGCACAACCCTACAATAAGCAGTCTCAATGACTTGCCTCTACCTTCACCAAGCACTTATCTTTTGGCAACCCCCTTGGGGGGAAATTAGCATTTCATGCTCAAAATTGGCAGTTAATTACCCAGGACAAGTGGGTATTAAACATAGTATCCCAGGGGTACAGATTTAATTTCCATACTTTGCCAGTTCCAAATGGTTGGCCAGATCTGCCGCAAAATCAATGGGCAGAGGCTCAGAAACAAGTTACGTCCCTCATGGATATGGGGACTATTCAACCAGTACCAGAACAGGAAAAAAGGACAAGGTTTTTATTCAAGACTGTTCCTGGTACCCAGAAAAGACAATGCCTGGTGTCCAATACTGGACTTATCGATTTTGAACATGTTCCTGGACATTCCAAAATTCAAAATGCTGACTTTACAACAGCTACTGCCTATGCTGGGCAGGAACACTTGGTTAGTGACTCTAGATTTAAAAGAGGCATACCTGCATATCCCAATAAGGGAATCGTGCAGAAGATACCTCTGCTTCAAGGCAGGTTTTTTGCATTACGAATTATCTGCACTGCTCTTTGGCTTATCTACTGCGCCCAGGGTCTTTACAAAATGTCTGGCTCCAGTAATTGCATTTTGCAGACAAAGAAGCATACAAATTTATCCTTACCTGGCCGACTGTCGCATTCAAGCCGAGAACAAGGACATTCTTCTTCAACATCTGGCACTTGTAAAAAGGCTTCTAACATGTCTAGGGTACACAAACGAAAAGAAAATCACAACTGGTACCCTCTCAAATAATTACATTCCTGGGTGCAAGCTTGAATACAACTGCCCAGATGGCTTACTTTACACCAGACAAACAAAGGCAACTGACAACATATTTCAAACAGATGGCAACAAAAACCCAGTTATCTGCAAGACAAATTCTGCAGGCTTTGGAGTTCTTGGCATCCTGCTTTCTATTAATTCCATATGCAAGACTGCATATGAGGAAACTTCAGTGATACCTAAAAGTTTATGGAGTCAACATTGTTACAGTCTGGAAACAATGATTCCTCTCATTCCCTGCCTACAACAGGAGTTTCTTTGGTGGTCAGAGACATGTCACCAAAACAAGGGACTGTCAATCACTCTACCCCCTGCCACCCAAACCCTAACTACAGACGTATCAGACTATGCTTGGGGGGGGCCCACCTGGTGGGGAGATGCATTCAGGACATATGGAGCCCAAAACAAATGCATCTGCATATCATCCAGAAAGAGATGCTAGCTGTTCAGAATGCTCTGACAGCCTTCAAGGACTTACTTCATCCAGGACAACTACTGATAAAGACGGACAACACCACGGTTATGTGGTACATAAACAAGCAGGGGGGGGGGTACACATTCCTACCCCCTTTGCAGACTAGCCTTGGCATTGTGGAACACAGCCTTGACATACCAAGTAAATCTTCAAGCTCAATTCCTGCCAGGAAAACAAAATACTCTGGCAGACGACCTAAGCAGAAATCTTATGGACCCGCATGAGTGGAAACTGGATCCACAAATCTTCGGCATGGTAACACAGAAATGGAGGATCCCAGACATAGATCTGTTTTCCTCTCCCCAAAATTATCAACTGGACAAATTCTGCACAAGGACTTATCACAGACAAGCATGGAAAGTGGATGCCCTATCCTTCAGTTGGAAAAACCTATCAGTATGTGCCTTTCCCCCTCTGCCTCTTCTCTCCAAGGTCTTACTAAAGGTCAGACAGGAAAAAACAAAAATGATCCTAATTGCTGTGGACTGGCCTCACCAGCACTGGTACCCAATTCTAAGGAATATGTCTCAACTCCCTTCTAGGTACTTGCTCAAAAACCTCATCTACTGTCTCAGCAGAGCAATCAAATTCTATACACTCGGCTCCAAACTCTGAACCTTGCAGCAAGGCTGATCATTTAATTATTCAAACAACACCTTTCAGTAAATCTGTGACGGATGTCATTTTGGAAGCCAGAAGGCCTAGTACTAGAAAATCTTATGCTTGGAGCCAAACACAAGGAACGGACACACCAAAACCAAATATCCCTCAGATTTTACAATACTTGACTGAGATGCTTGACAAGGGCCTATCTTTTTCTTCAATAAAAAATCCATGCCTCTGCCATCTCGGCTCATTACAACACGGAGCCTCCCATCTTTTATCATCCTCTGCTAAAACAGTATCTTAGAGGGGCCAAAAATTTAAGGCCTCCCAGAAGATCATCAACTCCTGAATGGGACCTCAATTTTTTTGCTGGAAAAACTCACCCAGCCTTCTTTTGAACCAGCAGCTACTGTGGATATAAAATTTTTATCTTGGAAAACAGCTTTCCTTTTGGGAATCTCTTTAGCAAGAAAGGTTTCAGAACTACAGGCTCTCATGGCTGTGGAGCAATTTATTATATTTTACCCGGACAGGGTGTCCCTCAGGACCAATCCTTCCTTTATGCCTAAGGTGGTATCCAGTGTGGCTCTTAACCAAACTATTCACCTGCCAACATTTTACCCAAATACGCAGAACAAGGGGGAGCGGATTCTGCATTCATTGGACGTACACAGACAACTAAGATTCTACTTAAACAGGACCATATCTCAAAGAAAGTCTGAGCAACTACTGGTGGCATTTGCTTCAGGATCAGAGGGGAAGGCTATATCAAAGCAGACTATTTCTAAGTGGATAAGCCACTACATTCGTTTCTGTTACTTGCACCATGGTAAACCTGTGCCCAAGGGAATCAGGTCACATTCCACCAGGGCTGCCTCTACCTCTGCAACCTTTCTCAGAGGAGTTCCAACCAAAGACATTCTAGAAGCTGCTACTTGGAGTTCTGTTCATACCTTCACAAAGCATTATCATTTGCCTCTCTTCTCCAAATCCCGGGCAGGCTTTGCCACTGCAGTTCTGCATGGCCTTATGGCTGCTCCTAATGCTATTTAGTTCCATCCTCCCATCCATAGCTTTGGGATTCTACCCAAATGTAATGACTGCAACAGTGAAACACAAAGAACATAGTACAGTTGTGTAGACTTACCATAAATGTAGTTGTTCGAGTGTATTTACTGTTGCAGTCTGGGTTGCCCACCCGCCATCCCCCTTTTCTATAACTTCTCTTTCCTTCACTGTATTCTAAAGCCTTTGTAGTGTATTTGCTTTTAGATGAAGGTAAAGTTTATGTTGCTAAAAGTGCATTTACATATATTGCTGTTTATTTATATTTATATATATATATATATATATATATATATATATATATTTTTTTTTTGCTCCCCATTTGGGGGGCACCTGACATCTGGGGCAAGAAAGACTGAATAAAATGGCATTGGCTGCATGTTTTGTACCCCTGACGACCTGTTGTCATGGAAGAGGAGACCGCAACCGATGCAAGACCCAAGACGTTGTTATTCAGGCCGACTGAGGGCAACCTTCCAGCAGATTACACCAAATGTAATGACTGCAACAGTGAATACACTCGAACAGCTACATTTATGGTAAGTGTACACAACTGTACTTTCTTCCTCCCTTTTGTTTTTTTTTTCCTGGGCTTTGAGAATCAACCCATTTTGTAAGGACTCCAACAGTGAAACATGATGAACATAGTACAGTTGTGTACACTTGCCATAAATGTAGATGTTCGAGTGTATTCACTGTTGCAATCCTGGTTTCCCCCCTTCCATCCCCCCTTTTTTCCTAGGGCACAGACTGGATTTTCTTTTCCTGGACTCACCTTTTTTTGGGGGCTCCTGACAGTTAATGCAAGAAAAACTGAGGAAATGGCGTTGGCTGCCTTCTTTTGTGCCTGACGTCAGGCCTAAACCGAGGTCAGTCGACGTCATATACCAAGGACTTTGGTATTCTGACCGACTGTGGGGTACTGGGAGCCGGATAACCCATTTTGTAAGGACTGCAACAGTGAATACACTCGAACATCTACATTTATAGTAAGTGTTACACAACTGTACTTCCTTAGTCATGAATTGTGCAGGTTCATTATATTGATGTTATGAAAATGTTCCCCCTTTATTTTCGCACTATTCTTTCTTTTAATGTTATTGTATGTTTACTGTTTTATTTCTGTCTCTTTATTTTAAAGTATTGTTCATGTCATGCCAAGGCCAGCTGCCAGACCTAGGTCCACAGACTTTCATCAGGCCTAGCCATTCCCTGATTCTTTCCATTGTACATCCCGGGCTACCTCCCTGGTGGCTGCAGTGAGGGTTAAATAGGAGGTCATCTTTCTTGCTTGTGATGGTACTGCATCAGCTGGGACCCCCCCCCCCCTCCCAGGGCACTTCTGCGGATTCTGAATTTGTCACCCACATGGAGATGTTGAAAGAAATGAAGCAGATATTTGACCAGTGGCTTAAAGCCACATCGGCTGCCTTGAAAGGCTCCACTTGTGACTTGTAGAGCCACATTGCTGCCTACCCCTGCTGGCAATACTTCTGGCAAGGCAGTAAGGAAGGTTGTCAGGGTGCTGTCTGGATGGATAGTCAAACTTGGTGGGCTTTTCTCGCCAGGACTCAATGATAAAATGTGATTTACTGTTCTAATATTTCAATATTTACATTGCAGATCAATCATGGATAGTCTAATTATGTGTTTTTTTCACCAGAATCTCATGACGAAATGTGATTTAATGATTAATTGTGTTAATCCATCATTTCTATTTTCTTTATTTTATACAGCAATTTCATCCCAATACTAAGGATGTATTTTGTTTATTGCTCATAATGTATTATGACTATTTCAGGTTTTTGGCACATATTATGCTGGACAAGTCCTTTTTGGTTATTGCTTGTTTTGAAACTGATGATTTTTCACTTTAACAAACATTTTTCTTTTGACAGGAAGTGATGTCATTCCTTCCTTGAAAGGTATATATGGAGCATTTCATTCCATGATTGTAACTAACTACTGAGGAAAGCTAAACAGCTGAAACCGGTCTAGTTTCAGTGCATTAAACTACTTTTTGATCCACTCGTGGTGCTGGCTTATTTTCTTTATATTAGTCATACAGGCAGTGCTGTATTAGAGACCACACTACCCCATACCCCATCCTACCCCATAACCCATCCTAGTGTTTCTCTCTCCCTTGTGTGTCAGTGCTCTCCCCTGATACTTGTCCAGTTCTCTCTGTTACTGTTGTCCTCCCTTTGTTTTTGTCTCTAAATCCACTGTCCTCCCTCTCTTTCATTGTGTCATCTCCTCCCCTGTCAGTCCTTGTCTGTGATGTATGTTTGTGAATTTGCCTTTACAACTGACCCTCATGCTCTTACCATACCATCACTTCCCCTTACATCCTTACCCAGCTAAAAAGGGTCACCTGTCCCATGTAATAATTGTATCTTCCACCCCTGTCACATTTCTGTGTTCCCTGTGTGTTATCTTCTTTTTGCTGTCCCTTCTCTTAATGTCGTGTACTCCAAATTATACCTCTCTTTATCACTTAAGCAGTGCAATTGCTCTTTCAAAGTAACATCCCACTTTTCCCATATCCCTTTCTCACTGCAAGTTCTTCTTCAGACACTACTGGGATTACTAATTAGGTTCATAGGTAAGTACTAGGCTAGCTGCCCTTGTGGGCCATTTTAAGCCTAGCCAGAATCAAACCTTGTATTTTGTGTTTGTGAGGTTAACACCTTAACCATTATACCAACCCCCAGCCCCCAATTAACTACAACAAGAGCTACAAGTTTAGACATTACTACTTGGTTGTGAGCTTTGGGCCTCATCTGTCTACAAGCAGAACCTGCAGAAAGCAACCCATGGTCACACTACACATTTTTTTTAATCCCAGAGTGTATGTAAATATGTCTGACTTCTTAAAAATATGCTTACCCAAATAAGATAGCGGCAAGTACTTAGAAGTTGCCAGTTGAAAAAGCACTTCATAGATAAGCATGGTATGTATATCGTTCGCCATTAACAATGTTATTAATGGTCTGTAAAAGGAGCCCATCAGTAACTGTGTGAAAGACACCAGTTTCCTGTGCAGTCAAACAATCTAATTATCAGTTTCTGATATATTGTTTGGGCATTTGAAACACTGTCAACTTTATTATTTATGCTGCCCACACTTTTTGCTGTGACCAGTGTAACTTGAACAGATTACCTTATCCTTGTCATTCAGAACATTTGCCAGTCCAGTCATAAGAGGTAAATTAGTAAATAAAATGGCCATAATAATTGGGAATGTTGTTAGAATAATTTATATTGCTGGGTGCAGATACATAGGATTAATGGGTTCATGTCAGTATCTTTCCACTCACTTTTGCTTATCAGATGTTTACTATGTAGAAAAACTTAGTTCTTCTTTTCATTTCACATAAAAGAATTCCATCCAGTGATAGCATGCTTTATGCATAATAAGCAGTGTTGCAGTCCTTCACGCCAGTTAGGGTGGCCTACAGTAATTGTGAAGATAAACTCACACAGCAGTACAATATTTATGGAGAGAGAATGATCGAATTCCAAAGCAATAATTCTTCAGTCATGGTGCATTTAGAAAATGGCGCAGCAACTTTTCATTCACAATGCAACAGAGTTTCTGGTAATACTTTGTTCATGGAGTAATAAACTTTTGTTGTGAAACAAACCGAACAATGCATCACTTTATTAAAGCAAAACAATAAATAGTGCACATAAACATGAATCTAAAAATGGATCAAAACAGAAAAAAATACATTCCTTAGCACCACAGGCCTTGTAACAGTTTCAATGTACTGAATGATTGTTGTCTTAATCTCTACTTGTCTGCTATATTGTACTTTCTTACCAAAACTCATTACCACCTTTACTTCAGTCTAGTGCCAGTGCAGGTCATCATATTATTGTTGATAAGGTCTATGTTAAATCATCGAACGCTTAAAAAAAACGAACAATGATTTATCGAACACCATGTAAGCGAAAGCTTACAATCTCGAACGCTTAGAACACAAAAAAAAAATTTAAAATATTACATAAAGTGTGTGTGTGTGTGGGGGGGGGCTCTGCCCCCCCACTTAAATATACCAACTCTGAGATCACACTACAGTGATGAAAACAGCAAAGTAACGGAAGCGGACAAACAATTTCTTTCCCAGGGATAGAATTTGCTTATATGTCGTTTTGCCTTTTCGTGCTTTCAAGTTCGATCAAGACGCTTTCGAAAGAATGTGTCTTCGATCATTTAATAGGAACCCTTGTTGATAGACTGATGCATGTTAATACTTATGAAAGAACACAGTAGTAATTTTTGACTGTTTTCATTGTATCATAGTAAGGGTACTTGCTGTTTCTACTGTATATGCTAACATGTTAAATTGTATGTTGACTAATATACATCATTTTTGGGGAGAGGGGCTAATGCATCGCATGATGTTTTCTTGAATATGCTTGACTAGCCTTATTTTGATGAATACCTTTGGCCAACCTTGATACTATTGTCATACTTTGTAGTAATGCAGTGCAACTGTAGTTTACCAGTATTGTCAGTATGGTGTATATGGTAATTTACGTACTTAGATGAAATATGGATGTGTGTGGGAAGGGAATATTGTGTAACAGAAAGTTATGTACTTACCATAACATTCCATCTGTGTTGTCCATTTTAATTTTTCCTCAACTGTTGAGTTTGGATCCGATCCTCTGATCTGACTCTGCCATTACTATAGCTCCTGACCACCAAAAAGCTCTCCAGCTCCTCTCTTATACATAATGCACTAACCCCTGACAATACGTTAGATTTTGTTTGCTGTTTCACATAAAGTAGAAAGAATAACTATAACTTTCCTGACAGAAAGACCATATCTGGAGCTCACTATTAAGGACATGATGTCCTTATAATCTCTCATTCTTCCAGACGTTAATAATGAATATGGTTGGGGTTGGTGAGCAGCAAGATGAAGAATGAAAATGGACAACACAAATGGAATGTTATGGTAAGTACATAACTTTATCTGATGTCAGTTTTCATTCTATCCTCAACTGTTGGGACAGAGTCCTCAGCTACCTAAAACCTGGGGTGGACTCAATGGAAAGATATTCCTGAGCACAGTAGAGCCAAAGGCTGCTCTTCCCCTCGAGACCAGATCCAGTATGTAATGAGTGATAAAGGTACAAGGACTGGACCAAGTTGTAGCCACACTTATATTGTCCATGGAAGCTCTAGATCGAAACACTGAAGTAGTAGCCATGGACCTAGTTGAATGGGCTCTCAGAGGTATTGTTAAGGTTAGACCCAACCTTTTATAGATAAATGATATGCAATCCGTCAACCATCTGGCTAAAGTTACTTTTGCAACTGGTTTGCCCAATTTAAAATCTGCAAAGGATACAAATAATTGATCTGGCTTCCTAATTTCTTTTGCCCTGTGTAAGTAAAAACATAATTGTCTGTGAACATCCAGTAAATGCAGCACATATTCACCTTTGTTTGCACATTTAAGAAAGAAGACTGGCAAATTAATGCATTGATTGATAGTGGCCACCTTAGAAAGAAAAGACATGTTGGCTCTGCAATGTGACTGTCCTTATGAAAGATCAAGTAGCGAGGTTTAGATGACAGTGCTTAAAAGTTCTGAAGTTCTTATACTGGCAGAGGTAATAGCCACTAGAACGATAGTTTTCCAGGTCAGAAACTTAAGATTGGATTTAGATGCTGGTTCAAAGGGAGAATGAATTAAGACTTGCAGTACCAAGTTCAAATCCCATGGTGGAGTAGGATCTTTATACGGAGGTCTCAACAGGAGTGTGTGTCTCAAAAATGCTTTACAAAGTTTAGAAGGGGCTACAGAAGAATTCTCAAACCCAATATGAAAGATAGAGATTGCTGGTAACTGAACTTTAATCATTGAGGAGCTAGCAGCATCATTAAAAATTGTTGCCAAAAACTCAAATATACTATGTACAGGAGCTGAGAAGGAGTCAAGTTTGTTTTTATTGTGCTCAGCAGACATACTTTTTCCATTTACTTGTGTAAAGCTTTCTTGTGGAAGGCTTATGGGAAGATAAAAGAATATGATGGCTAAGGGGAAGAGAGCATCGGTTGTCTGGCTATTAATGAAATTGGAGAAATCATGTAGTCAGCTTGAGGTTGAGATGTCCGGATGCATCATACCTGTTGGGTGAGACAGGAGGTCTGGAATTGGATCCAGAATCCAAGGTTGGTAAAGCAGATTAGGCCACAGAAAGGGGAACTAAATCTGTTGAGGCCAAGTAAGGTGCAATGAAGATGACTTTTCTCTTCATCTTGGCAGCTTTCTGCAGAAATTTTGGAATTAGGGGAATTAGCAGGTATGCATAAAGTGGACCGGGGGCAGTCATGGAGTAGAGTATCCCTCAGTGATTCCCCGGTGGGGGGATTAGGGCAAAGTAGCTGCTGCATTTGTTGTTTAGAGGAGAAGCAAAAATATTCCATTAAGGCTGACCCCATTGATGGAAAATAATTTCTGTCACTTTCTTGTTGAGAGACAACTCGTGAGGTAAAAGAATGTACCTGCTAGATTTGTGTGCTATCACATGCATTGCTGTGAGAAAGTGTTGGGTGAAATTACCCATTGCCACACTCGGAGTGCTTCTCGACACAAGGGGTAAGAATTTGTTCCTCCTTGTTTGTTGATGTACCAAACTACTGACATATTGTTTGTTTGAATTGCAATTGTCCTGGAAGGGCTGCAACACTAAGAGCACTGCTGTCATCTCTTGGACATTGATATGTAACTTGGCCTTTTCAGGGGACCAAGTGCCTTGGATTGTTTCCCCAGGAAGTGCCCTCACTCAATCTGGAAAGTGTCCGTGGTCACTATGGCCTTGGGTAGAGGGAGAATGAAAGGGTGGCCTTGTAAAACCTGATCTGACTGAATCCACCACCAAAGGTATTTCTTCCATGGCTGAGTGATTGTTATTTGTGCTGACATGTGTTGATGAAGAATTGACCATTGTGTTGCTAATTTCCATTGGAGAATTTCATATGAAATCTTGATAGCGGGACCAAGATTATGGCAGCTGACATTGACCCCAAGGCATGAAGGATTAACTGGACTGAAATTTTGGTATTGCAAATTATTTTCCTGACCTGGAATCTGATAGTCTGCACTCTTGAGGGAAGAAGAGAAGCTGTCACTTATATTGTGTTGAAGACTGCTCATATGAATTCCAAGGTTTGAGTTGGCTGTAACTGAGACTACTTACAATTTGTGGTTATCCCCAGATGAGAACAAGTCTGGATCACCTGATGTCTTGCTGTTATTAGTAGATGCCTTGTTTGGGTGGTAATGAGCCTGTTGTCTGGATAATGGCAACAGTCAGAATCCCTGCAGTCCCAAGTGAGCACCTACTACTGCCATGCATTTTGTAACACCCTGGGGGTTATGGTGAGGCCAAATGATAATACTCTGAACTGATGGTGACTGGCTCCCAGCCGGAAGCATAAACCTTTTGGATTGTCTGTTCATTTTTATGTGATAGTACGCATCCTTAAGGTGTGTTAAGCACATCCATTTGTCCTTGCCCAGAAAGGGTAGAATGGACTGAACTGTGACCTTCCAAAACTTGGTACATTGAACTGACTTGTTTAAGTCACCAAGATCCAAATTTGGTCTCCAGTCCCGTGTTTTCTTTGTCACTAAAAAGAATCTTGAGTAAGTTTCAGATTCTGTCTGGTTTGGTGGGACCTCTTGGATGACACTTTTTTTTTCTAGGAGCTTTTACATTTCTAGCACCGCTTCTTTCCTCTGACTGGGTGGAACATTGGAAATTTTGCATACAGTTGGAAGTGGAAGGGAAAAGGGAATTATATAGCCCCTGGAAATAATCCTCTGCATCCAAGTATCTCTTGTTAAATCTAACCAGGCTCTTTGGTGTAGGGATAGTCGACCCCTGATTGCCTCCAGAGTGGGACAGTCAGGTCTGTCAGATAGGAATGTCAGACAAAGAATCTCTGGACCCTTGGTTTTGCAAGCCTCTGCTGCCATGTAGGCATCTTCGTCCATTTGGGTTCGCCCCTCCACCCCTGGGGGGAACAATCTCCATGTGTATACTGGAAAGGACCCTGGGATTTCATGAACCACATTTTTCATCTGCCCAGTTGATTCCTAGAAAAGAATCTTTGAGGGGTCAAAAAATGTATGCCTGATATAGAGCGGGTCTTTCCATCTTTTTCACACCCGGATAGTGCATCCTTCACTTCTGGGGCAAACATCGAACTTCTGTCAAAGGGAGCATTGATGAACGAGGACTTGAAAGGCTCTACAAAATCACACATATGCATCCAGGCATGCTTCCTGATGGAAATGCCTGAAACTTCTGCCTTTGAGGCACCCTCGGCTGCATGTGAGATAAGCTTCATGCAGAAATTTGAAATAGATTGAAGGGTAGCTAACTGAGATGCTACAGAAGATTGAGCCCCTGAAAGGAATTTTGAAAGCTCTTTGATCAAATCCCTGTGCAGTCTCGAAAAATGTGCCCTATAATTCAGCAACCTGAGGACAAAGGTCTGTGAAGCATAGACACGCTTCCCAAACCTGTCCATCTCCTTAGACTCCCTGTTAGGGGGAAGGACAGAGTAACTTTGCTCAGCAAGTTCCTTTTTGGTGCCCGCTGCCATGACCATAGAATCCACTGGCAACCCCTTACTCCAAAAGTCCTTCACAACCAGTGCCCTTCACAACCAGTGGAGCCAGAATCCGATCTGGCCTCGTAGGGATCGTCTCACCTGAGTCAGGTTCCTTCCATGGCTGCCTAGAGACCATATCAGTCAGCTCATTGGCAGGTGGCATAACCCAGGAAACAGATAGGCCAGCTCCAAAAGCTTTCAGAAGTACTGATTTCACCAGTGAAGGGTTGCTGGAGGACAAACCACCTCTCTGCTTAAGGATCACGAGAACATCTCCAAATGAGACGTCTTCTGGAGGTGATCTTGGAGACCCTTCTTCTCCATCAAAATCAGTATCCTCTGTGACTGGCTCACTGAGAGAGTCCAACTGCCTCCTCTTGTACTTCCTCTTCCAAGGGACTTCCTTGATGGGATGTTCCGGTGAAGTGTCGGAAGAGATTGTAAGACCCTGTTGCGTTGTCTGAAGGCCTTGAGCTGGCTGTCCTTGTGGTGCAGAATGATGTGGTTCTAAGTGAAAAGACATCTAGGAACTAGATTGGAGACCCGAACGGGCTGGATTCATACATCCTGTCTGAACAGAAAACACCCTCTTCACTACCTTGAAGGAAGATCACTCCAGAGAGAAAGAAGACAGTGGTCCTGAGAAGACAGGCTTCTGGCCACTGCTTCCCTCTATCCCAAGAGCTACCCCCCCCCCCCCGAGGCAAAAGCCGGAGCCAAGCTCTCCATTACCTTAGCTCTGAGGGAAGAGATGCCCCCAAAAACCTTGGAGTTGACTCCAGTGCCTCTGATCCAACAAGGCAACTTCAGCTCTGAGAGTCATCCAGATCCGAAGAAGTCAGTGCCAGTTTGCTCAGAGAAGTCTTCAGATCTGAAGACAAAGGTATCTCTGGATCTGAGCCATATGGACCTGAAAGGCTCCAATCCAGGGACTCTGAATCAACCAGTTGGTCAGAGAAGGAGCAAATAATGGTGGTGTAACAGATGGATGGGCTCCCTGACCATAGAGGTTAGGAGCCAGAAGAACATCCATCTGTATCTGCACGTAGAGGAATCTCCTCAACATTCTGCTCACGTCTTCCTCAGACTCCTGGAAGAACAAGATGCAGCAAGTGACGGTGACCTGAATGACGTCAGTCCTGGAAGGGACAGAGAACCCTAGAAGGTACTGGATCCATTGTCGGAGAATATCTTGTTCTTGGTAGTATCTTCGGATCTAAAGAATTTTTCGTCAGATCCAAATGAGAGAGAATCTGAGCAGATTTCAGATTCGGTTTTGTTTTTTTCTTTAGCATTTCCAAAGAAGGAGTAAAAATAGATGGTCTTGGAGACTTAGCCAAGCTCTCCTTTGTTTTGTTTTGGGGGATTGAGTCTGAGAGATAGCCTCTCCAAATGAAAATGGAAACAATCCTTTTAAAATCAGTTTATTTTTTTCTGTCAGCTATGACCCTAGGATTGAAATTTTTGCAGATAGAGCAATTTTCTTGAAGATGTTGCGGGCCTAAACAGTAAACACAAAGTATGGGCATCTGAAAGTGGTAAGTTATGCCCACACTTCTCACATTTTTTGAAACGAGCAGGCCCTTTGTTATACATGACGACTTTCAAGAAAATAGAAAAGGATGAAAGATTTTTTATTTTAACGTAAGAAATATGGGGGAAGGGAAATACCAGCAATGGTATGAAGAACTACACAGGCTTCTATAATAGAAAAATGTTATACATTGTAAGAAAACAATACAGACAATGGTAAAAGAAAATTACACTGAGAGTAAGGGGTCGCCGTCTTCTTTTGGCTGTTCCCATTAGGGGTCACCTCAGCGAATCATCTGTCTACATTTCTTCCTGTCCTCTGCATCTTGCTCTGTCACACCAACCACCTGCATGTCCTCTCTCACCACATCCATAAACCTTTTCCTCTTACCTGGCAGCTCCATCCTTACCATCTTTTTCTCAATATACCCAGCATTCCTCCTCAGCACATGTCCAAACCAATGCAATCTCACCTCTCTGGCTTTGTCTCCAAACTGTCCAACCTGAGCTGACCCTCATCACAGCCAGTTTAAATCTTAACATTTTAACTCTACTGCATCAGCTCTGAGTCCTGCCTTTTTGTCAGTGCCACCGTCTCCAACCCATATAACATAGCTGACCTCACTACCCTATTGTAGACCTTCCCTTTTACTCGTACTGGTACCCGTCTGTCACAAGTCACTCCTGACACTCTTCTCCACCCTGCCTGTACTGTCTTCTTCACCTCTCTTACACACTCACCATTACTGTGAACTCTTAATCCCAAGTATTTAAACTCAGCCACTTTCACAAACTCTACTCCCTGCAGCCTCACCATTCCTCTGTCCTCCCTCTCATTCACACACAACATATGTTCTGTCTTAGTCCTCCTACCATCATTCCTCTCCTCTCTAGAGCATATCTCCACCTCTCTAAAATCTCCTCAACCTGTTCCCTGCTCTCACGGCAGATCACAATGTCATATGCAAGCATCATAGTCCACAGAGACTCCTGTTTGATTCATCTGTCAACCTGTCCATCATCATTGCAAATAAGAAAGGGCTCAGGGCTGATCCTTGATGTAATCCCACCTCCACCTTAAATCCATCTGTCACTCCCAACGCAGACCTCAGCATTGTCACACTACCCTCGTACATATCCTGTACCACTCTTGCATACTTCTGTGCCACTCCTGATTTCATCATACAATACCACAACTCCTCTCTAGGCACCCTGTCGTATGCTTTTTGTAAGTCCACAAAAACACAGTGCAATTCCTTCTGACCTTCTGTATACTCCCATCAACACTCTCTCAGAACAAACATTTCATCTGTAGTGCACTTTCCTGGCATGAAACCATACTGCTGATCACTAATCATCACCTCTTTTCTTAACTTAACCCAGCCACTGGGGATGCACAAGCCTGTGCATTTCTTCGTGCCTGTCCCAAGCCTGAATAAATGGAGAGGTTACGTCATGAAGGGCATCCGGTGTAAAGCTTTTGCCAAATGACATATACGGACAACACTGAGTGTAAATAGTAAGGGAGGGGAATATATAATATAATATATATATATATATATATATATATATATATATATACACACATACAGATGTATATATTTATATGTATATATATAATATATATATATATATGTGTGTGTGTGTGTACACACATACATGGATCCCTATCACTTTCTCAAAGTTCCAAAACTATGAAGACCATATAGCCAAGACCATATGTTCGAAGTTATGGAACTTCAAACACTTTCTATCGAGATCGCCATATAGCGCGGAACTCGAGATTTGCCGTTTTCCTCACTGTAGTGCAATCTCTGAGTTGGTATATTTAAGAAGCAGGGGGTGTGGGGGTAGAAGGGTGTTTACTCCCCTGCAAAAAAGTAAAGGTAAGTTGTTTTATTTTATTGTATTTTGTTTTCTTATTGTTTTGAAGTTCCAAAACTTCAAACACATGGTCTCGGCTATATGGTCTTCAGAGTTTTGTAACTCTATAAAGTGATAGGGATCCATGTATACATATCAAGGAAGAGAAACTAAAAAGAAAAAGCAGTTATCTTAGTCAAAGTTCGAGAGCTCAGGCTAACCACGTGTTTTTGCGAAAAGCGGCAAATGAGATCTGAGGTATATTAGGGGTTGGTGCATTGTGGGTAAGGGAGTAGCTTGAGAGATTTTTGGTGGCCATGCGCTTCAGTAATGGCCGAGTCATATATGAGGATTGGTTCCGAACCCAGCAGTTGAGGAAAGAATGAAAATTGACAATGTCAGATCCCTTGATTTGTTTTTTGCATGCATGAATGTTGAGTGGTTGTTGCTTGTGGTGGGTTGGACAATCAGAGGTAGAGGATAAGGTGTACATCCAGGACTCATATAAACAACAGAATGAGTAGACCATGAGATTGCTTATGTGGACTTTATAAACGTCTGACATTTTGACACACATGATTAAAACTGAACTGTTAACGAGCTTCATTCTCTAGTCCTGGGTTTATTCTTTGTTTCTGCCTTTTGTATAACTTTGAGCAAGTCACTTAACCAAAAAATGCTCCCATGTCAGTCACCTTTGAAAAGAGGTTGCTGCTACTCCTGGGTTTATTCAGGTATTTAAAAAAAAAAAAAAAAAACTTAGGCGTGGAAGACTATGATGATAAAGTGAGTGAAACTGTAAATACTTCGGAGTTGTACAGAAATTTGTAACAACATTGCACTGCAACTCCAAGAATGTCTGTGTGTTCGCGCATGCACGCATGTGTGAAAACTACTTAAAGTAAGGAAAGTTTTATATCCTGGGGAAGTAGTAATAGGTGGTCAATTTATGCTTGAGATGAAAGGAGATGAACACACATTCAGTGGAGAAGTGCTGGGAAAGGGTGGTTCTAGCTGGGGTGTTGGGGTGGGTGCTGTCAGCATGCTGTGGCAGCACAGTCCTTAATTAAGGGGCCTCAACTTAAAACTTGCCGGTAGCCCATCAAATATTTCCATTGGCTCTGATGGGGTGCCATTGTTGCACAGGTAGTGTAAGCACTTCTTAGTACATGTGTTAACAAAAAAATGTTTTAGAGTAAATCTTCCCACTTACACCTGTATATATGGTTCATTTGAGGATAATCTGTGAAAGCTTTTCCTCTGTACTTATTTATGATAGTATGTAAAATACATATCAATAGTTTTTTTTTTCATTTTTGCTATGCTCAGCATCTGGAAGTTGTGCATTTTGCAATCACCAGTACAATACAAAGTTGTAATTAATTCTGCCTCGTTATGTAATATATATAACAGTGGTTATACATCAGGAGAGTATTGGACAATAACAAGCAAAGACAGTGTGATTCAGTTGGCCCATTCTTACCTCAGGTGTGATTCACTGATCACTCACCATTCCTTCATTGTTATCCTTCCCCGATAATGCCTTTAATGTACCTCTATTTCTGAGATTACTTGTTTATGCTTCAGTGTTTTTCCACTTGTTTTCATGTTTTTCACTGCCAAATAACACTTTAATCTCTTCCTAACAGTCACCTAAGGAAAGAGTTAGTACATGTGTATATTATATTTTATTTAGCAGAAATTTGAAACAGTATTATTACTGGTGGATCCTCCTTATTTTTGTTTTGCAGTCTTATGTGTGAGAAGAGGATATTTGAGACTGTAAACAGCTCGAAACATCCATTCCTAGTAAATTTGTTTGCCTGCTTCCAGACCAAGGAGCATGTCTGTTTCGTGATGGAGTATACAGCTGGAGGGGATCTCATGATGCATATCCATACAGATGTTTTTTTAGAGCCACGTGCTGTGTAAGTACTTGTTTATGCTTATTGTAACATGAGCAATTTAATTCAATGCACTATTTTATCCTGTAATGAATTTTGAGGATTTGATGTGGTATATGCCCGTTAGCATTATAAGATGCTTTATCTCCTAATGTCATAGTTTGATTTTATCAGTTCTGGCCTAGAGTTTTTGATCAACTATGCTGTCTGTCTTAGAAGTCCTGTTAAAGTGCTCCTTCTCTGATACTGGTATTTTTCATGAGTAAAAAGAGCTTTCTCTGTACTATAAGAACAATATTTTTTTTTTATACAGAAGGGTGATATGTACACAGAGTTTTACTAACACAAGGTTACAAACAAACAAATAAGTAAAGTAAATGTTTTGAAAAGTTGTCTTTTTACTGATCTAGTGCTTGAATGTTTTGTGTTAAAGCCCCTTTCCACCTGTGTTCATGTTTTTCACTGTTGAATAACATTAACCGTTCATGGCCTTCCAGTAGAAAATGTAGAGACAAGTCAGGCAGTGTAACAGTTAGCCTGACTGTTAATATTCTTAATAGTCTGAGACACCTTCAGTCTCTGTATCATGTCTCACAGTTAGTTCTATGAAGAAAGCGTTGCGGCAGTTCACTTTAAATGGCATAAAGGTGTGGAGGGTTGGTTAACAGAAGGTTGTACAAATACAGTTAGTGTTTCAGAGGGTAGTAATCCCACTGTGTTTAATGCTAACATTTCATTGTTACAGAGTGCTAAGAGGTGGCGTTAGCCTGCCCCTACCATCTTACCAATGTGTGAAGTAAAGACTCCCATATTTTATCCACGTTCAAAGTAGAAAATCATGTATTCCATAGACAAAATAGAAAAAAAAACATCCTAGCAAGCTGTTTGCATGGCTCCCAGTCCTAATGGATGTAATCTAACTACTTTATAGTCAAGAGTAGCTTAAACAGACTTTCTTAGTGATAACATAGGCACCGTCTAATCTGTGCTCCAGCACAGTTATGGATAAGACTGTTAGAATGGCAATATGCCAAGTGAATTGTGTAGAAATTAGAATTTCCTACAATAGCGTTATACATCATAGTGCAGCAGTGTTTCATGTGTGTGAAACATGTACTGCCTAGAACTTTCAGTCAAAAGTAGGATGATGAAAAATGCACAACAGTACTTTGAGATACCAGCAAAGGGGGATTTGTTACAGAGAAAACAAGCATAAACTGTAAAAGAGTTAGAGCAAAATTTAAAACACCATGTTCAATACCAGGCAGTGCACATCATGGAACATCTTAACTCTGACGGCTCTTTTCCTGTACAAAGAGGAAAGCCAGACTGAAATGGTTTTGTAAATATTTTACCTGTCTAGACATTGGTCTAACAGCAATGTAATTATATAACTTCAGTCCTAATGAAACATTTATAATGGGTCTGTAGTTAGGATCGTTAGACTTCAGATATGCAATTTTTTTAGATGATGGCTAGTAGGACAGAAAGAAAGGCACCTTCTGAGTAGCTGAGACCTAGTGAAGGAGGAGGTAACATGTATGATCTGCCAGTATTAACGGAATTAATGATATGCAGCTCGTGATTTGAATACAGCTTAGAAGTGAGTTCTGCTGTAAACAGGTGAAGTAACATTATTATGATAGATTAAAATACAATGAAGGACAGTTACCATAAAACGACCAGTAAAATGAAAAAAGTAACATGAAGGCTGAAATCCAAAGATTCACTTAAGAAAAATAATAAAAATGTTTATTATAGAAAAACAGACAAAACGTTTAAACGCTTTCATCCTTAAAAAACACATGACTTCATCAGAATCACTACTACCTCTTCAAAAACCCATTTTATACCCAAATCACACTAATTAAGCAATCATTAAATTATGCTAGATTGATAAAAATAGTAAAAATTACTAAAAATATGCATTGAAAACTCAAAAAAAAAAAATTTGTACTAACACTCATATCCTTCCTTCAGATTTGCTGTTGTCATTCAGAAAAACTAGGGAAAGAGGGCAATGTTGCCATAGTGCTTCTTACAAAATGTTTTGTTTTCAGTTCATGGAGAGAATGCAGTAGACTGTGAAAATAGCTTTTAGAAATAAGTTGATATAAAATAACAGGATAACAGCATAGTGTGCTGCAAACTGAGTAGCAGATTGAATCATGATGCTAAGCTGATGATCTGAAAATTGTCCAAAGTGCACTTCATGTTTTTTATACCCATTAAAATAATGATTTATGTGTTGGCCATAATGCTAACGAGAAACAAAAAAATCAGGTACAGTTTCTGAGAGTGACTTTTTAGTCTAGTCAGCAACTAACAGTAAAATGAAGATGGTTTTTCAAAGTAGGAATTATTAAATTTCTTTCTGTTGACAGTGTAAATGTACAGAAATACAGTAAACCCACGTACATGCAGACACAGCATTTACTTAGCAGAATAACACGTCAGAAGTTCCTCAGTGGGCAACTAGCTTTGGTTGAAAAAATTGAGCATCTGTTAACCAGCTTTGGCAAGTCTTGAGAGAATTGCTGCTAGGTGGCAGAATATAACAAGTATTTGTCAGTGCTAAATGTTGCCTTGCTGAGGATGTGTGACTTAAAATTAAGAAATACTTGTGGAGGATATCTGGTGGTATATCGAGTGTCATCTTCAATGGAAAATGTATTGAGATTAAATTAATATTTATGATGACCATGAAGGAAGAAATATAATTTTAAAACAACTGCAAAAAAACAAGACAACACATTATTAGCAACATGGCACTGTTCAGTAGTGACAAGTTATATTCTGAGATACCTGGTAAGGGAGGGGGGGAGTTCTCAAGGGGAGCTTTGACATTTTGTTTTACACTTTATGGTGACTGAGAAATAACCTGCTCTATTTTAAAATGATTCTATAAAGCAGTGTTTGAAATTGTAATATTTTCTTCTGAGTAAAGCCGTGCCATTTTACTTCACATTCTGTCATGACAGGGAAGCAAGATACAGCATTTTGAAATATCTGTGCAAATTACTGTTTGGTACAGTACTGCCAAATATAAAATGGATGCACTGTTGGAAATAGATTGTTGAATTAATTAAAAAAAAACAAGAGAGGGATTGTGAGCAGCATAGCAGTATTTTGTGATATACGTTTGTGCAACAGAAAGTTAATGTAGCATGACTTTGCACAGTAGACATTAATACATAATGTAAAGGGAAACAGAGTTTTGTGAGTAGAGCTGTGACATTTATTGCATTTTATCATGGTGGAAAGCAAGGTGGAGCATTTTAATATGACCTTGAAAGCCGATATTTTCCATTTTATTGTTGAATAAAAGAACAAATGATGCATATTGTTGACAAAATATTACTTGTCTGTGGTAGTAAACACTATTCTGAGATATCTAATTGGGTTGGGTTCCCATCCAAAGCATTTTGCTTTTGGAGTTCATGGTTATGGGGTAGTAATACACACCATTTTAGAATAATTTAAGAAAGCGCTGTCAGCACTTTAGCACATTTCCAAATGAAGCTGTGAGATCTTGCTTTGCATTTTATCCTGAAGGGGAAATAATTTAGATTTTAAAAATTGATATGGAAACCAATAGTTGACAGTGTAATACTGAATAAAAATATGGGACACGTTATTAACAAATACAGTGCTATTTTGTGGAAACATGCACTATACTGAGACACTAGATGGGGGAAGAAACTAGAGTTGTTACATTCCCTTATACTTTGTTTTCATTGTATGATGATGGAGAATCAGCATACATATTTTTAAAATGAGTATGGAAGGCAACAGTAATCATAATGGAGTAGCATGACACATTACTTTAAAACAACCAAGGAAATCAACATTAGACATAATAGTTTTTAATTAAAATACAGAAAACACATTGATAGCAACATAGTATTTTTTCTGTGTTAACAGTCAGTGTTATGGGGTACCCACTGGTGAGTTCCAGCGTCAGATGTAACACTTTTTCATTGCACTTTGCAGTGATGGGGAAGCAACGTAGTATTTTAAATTGCTCTGGAAATTAAAAGTTTGGCACTATGGTAGTTTTTGGAATGGAACTTTGATATTTTGCTTTGCATTCTATTATTTTATCAAAACAAGATATAGTACTTAAAATGACTGTGGAAATGTTAACTTGGCATGGTACTGTTGAATTCAAAATTATAGGCTGCACTGTTGGTAGTATACTGTTGAATTAAAAAATACAAGACAGAAGTTATGAGCAGTGTAGAGTTAAACTCCAATACCTTTTTGTACAATGGACAGTTAAAATAGGACAACTTTGCTGTGACATCCCTGCTCTGGGCCTGTGATGAAGAAGCCTCAATCTTCACCACTGACTCCAGTGGGGAACATTCACTTTGAGAGAAAAATAGGCACACACAGTATTTTTAGATGTAGCTCTCTGCACCAAGTACAATTTCCTTTAAGAGTACACAGGGAATGTACACTACAGTCCTCGACTGGACTTCCTCTCCAGGCCACAAATAAGACTCCACAGTGTCCACCTCAGAGTTGAATACTCAGACAGGTGTTCCAAGCCAAGTCCTCCACCACCCTCTGTGTGAAATTAGTGCGTTGTGTCCCTGTTCCAAGTAGCTGACACACTATCTTTGAAATTTGATTTTCACACCCACATACCTAGGAAAGGCTGGCACAGATTTACCTGCTATATCACCTCCATGGTAGATACTGCCACTAGAACACTCCAAATCCAGCTACTGTAAGGCTGTTGCCAGGATACCCAAGTATACTTAGTAAAATTAATTCTTATTCAAATGTTTCTGTTTCCAAGCAGCAAGACTTTCAGGAACGTGAAGCCACATTGCCACTAAAATAAATGCAAGTGCTCTCAAAGGTTAAAATATTTTCTAAAAGACCAGCCGTAAACAAAGGTTTAGATATATTTAATAAAAAATAAATAAAACAATACTGAATATCTATTTACAATAAACAACAGAGATACAGTTCACAGGAAATATAAAAACAAAACAGATGGAAGGATTCAGACAGATACAGAAAAATAATATTTAACTAGTCTCACTATATTTTTCTGACTGAAGAATTACTGCTGTTTCCTACTTACTTGCTAGAGCATGGCAATATGAAGTTGAGTATCTTTGTTGTCAGGTTCCAAAAACAGTGTGCTGAGTGCCACTGTCACATCTCTCACTAGTATATAAATACAATTTCAGTGCTGGCTACAGGATGACAATCTGTGGTTCCCACACTACCCCCTCACTAGATACTGAGCCAGGATTTGGCACAGATGTGTCACAATACACACACAGAACTTTAACTAAAGGCTTAATACAGTATCTGGAAGCTATAAAAGCAATTCCAACACTTCACTCTTCCTGCTGAAAGGCATTTTGTAGACATTGCATTTCTGTCTGCATTCATACCTGTGAGATAGAATCTTTATGGCCTAAACCAAGTCATTTAATTTCAGTGTATTTTTTTTAATGTTAGCTCGGCTGAGCTTAACCCCTTCACTTCTGGTATGCTGTGTTAAAATCTGTATATTTCAGCAGTTACAACAGTACAGCCTGATATACATGTATGTTTCTTTTCTGTCCAGCAGGATCCACTGTTGATACATTTTTAACACAAGCAGCTTTACAAATACATTTTTAACACAAGCATCTGTACAAATCATTATGATATTCAGGTGGCATATATTTCTTTACAAAACTCCAGCTAGCTATGCCGGCATTTGTTACACTACTCTGTCTGGCACAGCTGGCACTATCTCATATCATCACATCTGTACAATAAATATTAATCCATAGCAGAAAGGAAAACCAGGTTTTCTGAGAGAAGCCGTGACATTATTATTTGCATTCGATAATGATGAGGCAGCAAAATACATTATTTAAAATTAGTCTGCAAACCAACATTTGGCATTGCATTGTTAAATAAAAGAAGAAAGACATACACTGTTAGCAATACAGCACAATTTTTGATAGCAAATGCTATTCTGAGATACTTGAGTGGGAGGGTTTCCCATCCGTAACTTTAACATTTCGCACTTTATGGGTATGGTAACATATACTGTTTTAAAATTACTCTAGAAAGCAGCATTTGGCATTTTACTACTCTTCCAAACAGAGCTCTGACATTTTCTGTTCCCTGTTATCTTGATGGGGAAACAAGATACAGCATTTTAAAATCACTACAAAAACCATATTGGTGTTGTACTGTTGACTAAAAAAGTACTGTTGACTAAAACACATGGGACCCACATTGTTCGCAGTGTTGGGAATGTAGTACTGTTCTGTGAAAACAGGCACTATTATGATATGCTTGACTGATGATGCAGTTAGAGCTGTTACATTTTGCTTTTTTATGATAATGGGGAAGTAACATATGCTTTTTTAAAATGATTCTGTATAGCAACCTTTATCATGAAGGAATAGCAGTATGTAGCATTTAAAATGCCTGCAGAGACCAACATTTGACATAATACATTTGAAAATAAAGTAACACAAATTGTTAGAAAAGTAATGTTGCTCTCTGGTAACGGGCTATGCTGAGATACTCAGTGAAGGGTACCAACTAGAGCTGTAACAGTTTTCTTCCCATTTTGTGGTGACAGGAAAGTAACAGTATTTTAAAGTTATGCTTAAAAGCTGTATTTGGTATTGTGGTGCTTTTCTAACTGCAGATATGA
This sequence comes from Protopterus annectens, assembly GCF_019279795.1. Lineage (NCBI taxonomy): Eukaryota > Metazoa > Chordata > Ceratodontiformes > Protopteridae > Protopterus > Protopterus annectens. Next base: position 1,718,984,052 of record NC_056743.1, on the reverse strand, counting down.
CATTTTGCTTTGCATTCATTTACACTGAAGTAAGATGTGCAGCATTTTAAAATGACAGTGGAAAGCACTACATTGTTTTGTTGAATATAAAAATATGGGACATAGACTTTTGGAAATGTACTGGTACTTCCGCGGTGGTGCAGCGGTAGCGTTGTTGCCTCACAGCAAGAGGTTCTCCCATTCGATTTTCGACTGGAGTGCGGGGAGTGCCTTCTGTGTGGAGTCTGCATGCCCTCCCCACAGTTGGGTGGGTGTTCGAAAGACATGCGTAAATGGGCGTGCCTCCGTTGAAGGTTGAACGTCGAGCTGGCATCTCACCATTCGTGAAAATCTACTGCCAATCATTAGCGAACCGGAGTTCCGCTGTGGCGATCCCTAACCGGGAAAAGCCGAAAAACAACAACAACTGCTGAACTTCAGGAAACAAAAGCAGAACATAGTGTTATTATTCAATATCCTTATATACTGTAGATGGTTAAAGTAGCACTACATTATGCAGTATATATGTTAATGCACAACAAATGGAGAATTTTTGCAACTATTCTAAGAACTGATTGAGGTTGCATAAACAAAATGTAGAAGATACATTAGAAGTACTACACTAGCATAAAACTGTAATGCAATGTTTATCTTCTTTTTCCAAAATTGGCATCAAGGTTTGCACTCCTTTACTAGAACACAGCCTGGGAATATGAAACACATTTTCATTATGGGATCTGAGATGTTTTGCTTTGCACTTTGTGATTATAGCAAACTAACATTCTTTTAATTGAAAAGACACTGTAAGGTAACAACTGCCATTGCAGTGTTGAATAAAAAGGACTGCACAAACATTGTTAGTTATAAGGAAAGTTGCAGTAACTTTGGATCTGATGTTGTCACTCTTCATTTGTTCTTGACTCTTGGGTGTCGGTTCCGATCCTTGGAACTGGTCCTGCCATTATACAGCTCGCTACAGCCAAAAATCTGTAGATCTAATACTCTCTCTCTGCACAATGCCCCTCTCCCATTTACCTCAGATCTTGTTTGCCGCTCTTATAGCAAGATGCGTCAGCCAACTCTCCTCTCACAGCTAAGTAATATTTAAAATATATTAGTCTTTCTATATTTCTTTCCTATAAAACCTTAATATTCTTCATTTCACTACCCACTTTTTTGCTTGCGAGTGTATTTCCATACCCGTTGGTATTCTTTTTCCTACCATCGCTGGTAGTCTTTCATCTCTCCCTTCCTCTTTACTATTTTGGTAGTTCTTTCTACCATTGTTGGTAGAACTTACTCCCTTACAATCTGTCCGTGTGTGTGTTGATGTTTTCATCTGCCCTTGTCAACATGGCAGATAAGTCCAAAGACATGACAGGATTTAAGCAGTGCCAGGTCTATGGCTGAAAAATGCCTAACTCTGACGACATTCGTCTTCCATTTATTGTCTAGGTGCTCCTCATTTAGAAATAGAGTGCACTATCTGCCAGGTCTTCAGTACTAGGACCTTGGTAAAAACGTCAAAATAAACTTATTATTAAAGGGCTTCTTAAGTCCACCTTTAAATAAACTTTATCCAAGGCCAACAAGTCTCCTAAGGCCTCTGGTTCCAAAACTATTCTCTCGGTGCCAACATCTCCATTGGCATTGACATCAAGAAAACAAAAGTCCCATTCTGTTGGTTCTTCCTCGGAAATGAGAGCTAAGTTTCCGAAGCTCTCTGAACCGATTCCGTCTTTGGCACCAGTCACTTCGGCGCCTGCTGCACCGACTCCTGCACCTGCACCTGCACCAGCTTCTTTAGTTTCCACGTCGGTGCTGACATTTTCTTCTGCATAGCAATAGGTCATCCACCCCTCTTGCTGAAAATTGATCCTTTATATAAACAAGTACAAAGTATTCATCTTCCATTGACCCCTTCTTTGATCAACTTCCCAGTCCCTTTATAGAAAGGCTAGAAACTCCCTTTGGCTTGTCTATTTGCTCCTCCAGGAGTCTCATAGAAATCGATGTGATGAGATTGGTGAACCAGCTTCTCGCAGCTAGGGGTCTTTCTTCATCTTCCCAACCCCCTCTCCCTCCTTGCTAAGGGATATTTTCTCCCAGAACTCCTCTAGATGTTCATCATGTTTCACTGTTGCAGTCATTACACTTGGGTTATCCTGCTGGCAGTCTACTCGCAGTCGGCCTGAATTCCAAAGTCCTGGTCCGGCGTCGGTTGCTGTCACCTCTTCCCTGACGTCAGTTTGCCAGGGGTATATAAGATGCAGCCAATGCCATTTTCTTCAGTCTTTCTTGCTGCGCGATGCCCGAAGCAAAAGCTGTTCGCAAGTGCCGGTTGGCCGACTCCTGAGATTTTCGAATTTGAATTTCAGATCCGAAGTCTTCAATAAAGCTAAGTACCCCGTTGGGGAAACTTTTTCTTGCTCCAGACCGATGTCAGTAAAAGTTAACAATTGTATTTCTTGTGGGAAGCAAATACCTCATAAGGATTTTCACTCTTACTGTATTCCTTGCCTAGGCCCTGACCACGACGTTGCTAGTTGTCGGTTTTGTGCTAGATTCAACCAACGCACTATTAAGCGTCGGTTTGATTTTGCTTTACATTACTTTGGCCAAAGGTTTAACTATATAATGCCATCGGAACAACCGATGACCGGAGTTCATAAAAAGCGCAAGGACAAAGAAAAGCTCAGGCATCCGAGGTCCAAAACCGACAACGAAGCCTCTTCTAGGCCAGTCGCTGGTTCGCCGGTTCTCAGTGAGGTGCTTTCTCAGCCTCTGACACCCGCTACCTCAGAGCCACAGGCCGCCTCCAACTCCCACATGGAAACAACTAGGCCTCTGGAAACTCAAGGTATTGGGCCTACGGAAACTTTTCCCTCAGATGGGTCCGGAGCCGCTGAGCAGGCATCGGCTTCTGAGGGTGTTTTCAGACCTACAAAGCTCACTGTCAAGACCAGTTCAGCAGCCAAAGCAAAGTCTAGAACACCATTAAAGACAAAGAAACAAGTACAGCATTATCCAGGACAGTCATCCATGCCAAAGAAACAGATGCTTAAAATGGCCGAGGACCTTATTACTTTGATCAGGGGTTCCCATCCCCTTCCTCATAAAAGACCTAGGCAAGACACTGATTATGACTCCTCTGACCAGGTTTCTGTTTCCTCTGATTCCTCTTCAGAACAGGGATATTCTCTTCCTCCCTATGAAGACTCTGACACTGAAGAATCTATCCCTTCAGCCTCTGCACCTGAGGATTACTCTTTTGGGGAGACCTTGCACACCATGAGGGAGCATTTGTATTGGGAGAGCCAGGATTATTCAGAATCAAAGAAAAGGCTCCAAGACTTTCTTTTACTGCCTCAGCACAGGCCCCTTGCTATCCTCCCTGTACTAGATATCATTGATGATGTTTTTTCTGAATCCATTTTGTCTCCTGATTCTTTACCCCCTGCACCAGTCAAGCCAGATAGGTACTACAGGGTCCCAGATTCTCATAAATTCCTTTATAGAAACCCTGCTGCTGACCCAGAAACAATTTCCCAGGGTCCCAAAGGGGTCAAGGATTCCACTGCAAAAAACCTTGTTCCCTCTGATAGGGATTCTAGAGCACAGGACAGATGGGGGAAAAAAGTTTACACCTCTGCTACTTTAGCTGTAAAGGCTTTAAACTGCCAGTTTCACATGCTTAAATATCAACAATACCTAATGTCTTTGCTAAAACAGAAAATGCTTACAAGCTCAGAATGTCCTGAAAATAAGGAAATGCAGGATTTATTGCATGCAGCTGAACAAGTGGGAAAGCATACTTTGCAATGTGGTTTTGATTCATTAGAGGCTTCTTGCAGAGTCACAGTTACAGGTTCTGTCATTCGAAGGCATGCTTGGTTAAAAGAACAAAGTTTACCTGATCATGTTAAAGCAAAATTATTGGTGCTCCATTACAGCATAATATTTTGTTTGGTGTTAAGGCAGAAGAGGTGTTAAAGAAAATGGAGGATAAAGCAAAATCAATGCAGACAGTAAAGGATTTCTTACAGGTTCAGCCACCCAGATTTAGCAGGAACTGGCCTTCAAAAAATTGGTCCTTTCCAGTGTCAGACAGGCCACAAAGAGGCAGATACAGACGCCCAAGAGGCAGATCTCAGCCCCAAGGCTCATACAGACCTAAACAGTGGGGTGCTTCAGCCCCCAAAGGCGGAGAAGACAAATCACAACCTTATAGGAAACAATCCCAATGACTTTCCTCTACCTATACCAAGCACTTACCTTTTGGCAGCACCCTTAGGGGGAAAACTAGCACTTTTCTCACAAAATTGGCACACGATCACCCAAGACAAATGGGTGCTGAATATTGTTTCTCAGGGTTACAGGCTCCACTTTCACACCCTACCAAGGCCAAAAGGTATGCCACCTGCCACACAATCAATGGGCAGAGGGACAAAGACAAATTTCTGCTCTCATGGACATGAGGGCTATTCAAAAAGTACTACAGGAATAGCAGGGGCAAGGATTTTACTCAAGACTTTTCTTTGTACCCAGAAAGGACAACGCTTGGAGACCAATACTGGACCTGTCTACTTTAAATACTTTCCTGGACGTTCCAAAATTCAAACTGTTGACACTGCAGCAACTTCTACCCATGCTGGGCAAGAAGGCTTGGCTAGTTACTTTGGACCTCAAAGAGGCATACCTGCATGTCCCAATCAGACAAACTTGCAGAAGATACCTCAGATTTATAGCTGGTTCAATGCATTACCAATTCTCTGCACTGCCCTTTGGCTTATCTACTGCGCCCAGGGTCTTCACAAAATGCCTGGCACCAGTAATTGCTTTTTGCAGATAAAAAGGAAACCAAATATATCCCTACTTGGTCAACTGCCTTATTCAAGCAGAGAGCAAGGACATTCTTCTAAAGCATCTGGCGTTTGTAAAAAGATTACTAATTTGCCTAGGGTACACAGTAAACGAAAAGAAATCAAAACTAGTGCCCTCTCAAGAGATAATATTCCTGGGTGCAAGCTTAAATACAACTGCCCAGATGGCTTATCTCACGCCAGACAAGCAAAGGCAACTGACTCATTACTTTCAAATGATGGCAACAAAGACCCAGCTACCTGCAAGAAAAAATTCTGCAGGCTTTGAGCTTCATGGCATCCTGCATCCTGCTAATTACATATGCAAGACTGCATATGAGGAAATTACAATGGTATCTAAAAAGTGTTTGGACTCAACATTGCCACAGCCTGGAAACAATAACTCTTATTCCCTGCCTTCAACAGGAAGTTTCGATGGTGGGCACTGGCCTGTCACCACAACAAGGGACAGCCTTTCACTTCACCCACAGCCAGGCAGATTAACAACAGATGCATTGGATTATGCCTGGGGGGCACACATGGCAGGAAAATGTATTCAGAGCATATGACCTGCGGACCAAATGCATCTTCATATCAATCAAAAAGAGATGCTAGCTGTACAGAATGCCCTGACAGCCTTCAAGGATCTACTATTGCTAAAGACGGACAATACTACAGTTATGTGGTACATAAACAAGCAAGGGGCGCTCACTCCTACCCCCTCTGCAGGCATGACTTTGTGGAACACAGCACTAACCTGTCAAGTACATCTGCAGGCACAATTCCTGCCAGGAAAGAAAAATACTCTGGCAGATGAACTAAGCAGAAACCTCATGGACCCTCATGAGTGGAAACTAGATCCACAGGTCTTCAGCATGATAACAAGGAAATGGGGATGCCCAGACATAGATCTATATGCCTCCCCTCACAACTGCCAACTACAGAGATTCTGCATAAGGACTTATCACTCACAAGCATGGAAAATGGATGCTCTATCATTCAGCTCGAAAACCTTAACAGTTTATGCCTTTCCACCACTGCCTCTCCTTTTCAAGGTACTCCTAAAAGTCAGACAAGAGAAGCCAAAAATGATTCTGATTGCCCCAGACTGGCCACGCCAGCACTGGTACCCAATCCTAAAGAGCTTGTCTGAAGGCCCAGCCTGGACTACCTCAAATTCCTCATCTTCTGACTCAACAAAACAATCAGATCCTGTACAGCCAACTCAGGACATTAAATCTGTCTGCATGGCAAATAATATAGCCACTCAGAACACACCTCTCTCTAAAGCTGTTATGGATGTCATTTTGGAAGACAGGAGGCCCAGCACCAGGAAATCTTATGCAGAAAAATGGAAGACTTGAACCACTTGTTCCAAATATTTCTCAGATTTTGCAATACCTAACTGAGATGCTAGACAAAGGCCTATCCTTTTCATCAATTAAGAGCCATGCCTCTGCATTTCAGCTCATTACAATATGGAACCTCCTGTTTTCTCACATCCACTGCTAAGACAGTACTTCAGAGGGGCAAAAACATAAGACCCCCAAGGAGAGAACCTATACCTACATGGGACCACAACTTTGTCTTGGAAAAGCTCACACTTCCTCCCTTTGAGCCAGCCAATACAGCTGATATAAATTTTTATCATGGAAGACTGCTCTGCTCCTAGCAATGACTTCAGCAAGAAGAGTCTCAGAGTTACAGGCATTAATGGCAGTGGAACCTTTTATCATTTTTCACCGACAGGGTTTCTCTAAGGACAAACCCAACATTTATGCCAAAGGTAGTATCCAGTGTGGCTCTTAACCAAACCATTCATTTGCCAACATTTTATCCAAATCCCCAGAATAAAGGGAAAGACTTCTGCACTCTTTGGACATACATAGGCAGCTATGCTTCTACTTGAACAAAACAAAAGCTTTCAGAAAAACCGAGCAACTGTTAGTAGCATATGCTGCAGGATCACAAGGAAAGGCCATCTCAAAGCAGACTATTTCAAAATGGATAGGACAGTGCATTCGTTTCTGCTATGCTAAGAATATTAGGCCACATTCTACCAGGGCAGCAGCCACTTCAGCAGCCTTTCTAAGAGGAGTACCAACCAAGGAAATTTTGGAGGCTGCAACTTGGAGTTCGGTACACACTTTTACCAAGCATTATCACTTACCTCTTTACTCTAAATCCAGAGCAGGCTTTGCCACTGCAGTTCTGCAGGGCCTCCTAGCCACTCCTAATCCTATTTAGACCCAGCCACCCTACCTCAGCTTTGGGATTCAACCCAAGTGTAATGACTGCAACAGTGAAACACGATGAACATAGTACAGATGTGTACCTACCATAAATGTAGATGCTTGAGTGTATTCACTGTTGCAGTCCAGGTTACCCACCCTCCATCCCCCTTTCTTTGCTGGGACTTATCTGTACTTCTCTATCCTATACAACCTATGTGGTGTATTTGCTTGTAGATGAAGGTATTGTTTTTATTTTACTGTATGTTTTTATAAGGATTATGTTATGCCTACCTTATTGGGGGCATCTGACATCTGGGGCAAGAAAAATTGAAGAAAATGGTGTCGGCTGCATCTTATATACCCCTGGCGCACTGACGTCAGGGAAGAGGCGACAGCAACTGACACCGGACCAGGACTTTGGAATTCAGGCCGACTGCGGGTAGCCTGCCAGCAGGATAACCCAAGTGTAATGCCTGCAACGGTGAATACACTCGAGCATCTACATTTATGGTAGGTACACAACTGTACTTTATTCCTCCCCTGGCCTCCTCACAGGCTTTAGAGCTCCCCACTCTGACCACTCAGGTTCCTATTGCTCCAGCACTGACAGCCCCCTTTACTTCAGTTCCAGACTACTCTGATTTCCTCAGTCCCTTTGGAACCAATGGATTCCCAAGATCATGGCTCCGCTCTTGGTCCCGAGAGGTTTGAGTCTACTTCTGTATTTTATTCGGAGTCATCCTTACTTCTTGGGACTGAGGCAGCTGGGGGTCCTTCCTCGGCTCTGGCCTTGGAGGTGGGTCTCTCAGGGTGGAGTGTGACCCCGGTTCTGAGTTCGTCTTTCACACTTCCAGGCTTCCATCCCTCCTGGGGGGGGGGGGGCTGCTATCCAGGCTATGGAGAGAGCATTGGCCACCGCAGGCTCTCAGGTGGCTCCTGCTGAACCTGAGTTTCACCCACTGACCCCTTCTTACCGGGAGCTTCCACCAACCTCTGCGCCCAGACAGTGAGCTCCAAGGTTGCAAGATATCCCAATTGAGGGCAAGCCTTCTTACAAGGCCTCCTCAGACATTCCCACTGAGGAGTCTCCTTGGAAGAAAATGTATAAGAGGAAACACTTGGATTCCCCCAAGTCCATCACTGAGGACACTGATTTCAGTGACTGGGAGGGTTCCCCCCCGGTCACCTGTGGAAGATGTCTCCTCTGGAGACATTCTTGAGATCCTTAAACAGAGGGGTAACTGGAAGCCCAAAGACCCTACCTCTGAGGAGTCTGTGTACTTGCAAGCCTTTTGTTCTTGCCCATCTACTTCCTGGATGACCCCTCCCACTGATGAGCTCATCAAACTGATCGCTCAGTGGGCTTGGAAATCTCCTGACTCCATAGAACTAATTCCCCGGAGACCAGATAAGATTCTTTCTGCACCTGAGGACCACTAACATTGGGCTAAAGGGCTAGCAGTAGATGCCATGGGTGTTAGCGGTGGCCACCAAAAAGGAATTCGCTGAGGAAAGTTACTCTGTTCATCCCCCTAACCAAGAGTCTAGAGTGATGTACAAATTTGGAAAGTGGGTCTGTGCATCATCAACCTTCGCATTACAGTCTTTGAATTTTCTGGCACACTTTACTAGGCTCCAGCGGGATCTGATCAAAGAACTGTCAGACTCCCTAGCAGGAGTTATATCTGAAAAGGTCCAAGAAAAATTGGCCTCTCAGTAAGCTACCCTGGAGTCTATTTCTAACTCGTCTATGAGGCTCATTTCACATGCAGCAGAAGGGACGACCAGGTCAGCTGGTTCAGGCATTGCTATCAGACAACATGCCTGGATGTGTAAGTTTGCTGACCCATTCAAGTCTTCCTTCATCAGTGCTCCCTTTGATGGATCCTCTTTGTTCAGCCCCAAAGTTAAAGAAACTCTGGCCAGGTGTGAGAAGGATGGGAAGACCTTATCTGCTGTGACCATACGTTTATTCGCTCCCCAATAATTGTACTCTAGGAATCAAAGACATAGGAAGATGCGGTTCACAAAGTCCCTAAGGTCTTCTCAAGACATATGTAGTGAAGGCACCACTCAGGGCAGAGGGAGGAGCTTTAATGGAATCAGGGTTCCAGAGACTATTTCTCTGGCCGGCCCTACCAGTGTTCCTGAAAGGGGGTCCGATTGCTTACTTCTGGAAGTGGTCAGGGGAAGATTTTCTTTGCATGCAAAAGCCTGGCGACAGATAATCCCAGATGTTTGGGTGCAGAGAATTATTGCCAGAGGTTATTCTATCCCCTTCACCCTTTATCCCAGATCTCTCACAAGTCTCCCTGATGTTCCACCCAATCAGAGAGACTAAGCAGCCTTAGAAATCCAAAAGCTGCTAGAAAAGAGAGTCATTCAAGACGTCCCACCAGACCAGATAGGATCTGGATTTTACTCAAGGTTCTTTTTAGTGCCAAAAAAGACAGGGGAGACCTATACTGGATCTCAGCATTCTAAACAAATTTTTCAATAGTCCAAATTTCAGATGGTCACGGTTCAATCTATACTTCCTTTTTTGGAAAAAAGCAATTGGTTGTGCTCTATAGACCTTCAAGACACGTGCCACCAGATAAAAATGGACAATCTTTCCAGAAAGTTTCTCCGCTTTCGACTAGGAGCCAGTCATTTTCAGTTCAGGGTGCTGCCATTTGGTTTCACCACAGCCCCCAGAGTGTTTACCAAATGTATGGCAGCAGTGACTGCACGGATTACGGGTGTTTTCACATCTAGATGACTGGCTCATCACCGCTGCCACCAAGCATCTACTACTTCAAGCAACAGAGATCATTTTGCATTTGTTCCTGAGCTTGGGAATCACAATCAAACAAAGTCTGGGCTAAGCCAGTCTCAAGATTTAGAATTCATAGGAGCTCATCTGCACACCATTTCTTGGGTAGCTTTCCTTCCCCATCACAGATTACAGAAGAGAAAATCCCAAGTACATGCTATTCTTTGCAAAAACAAAGTTCCAGTGCATCTAGTCCTTCAAGCATTGGGGTCCATGGCAGCCACCATCACTCTAGTCACATTAGCGAGGTTCCACGTGCGCCTACTACAATGGCTTCTAGCATCACAATGGTCTATTATAACCCACCCAGTGAACTACCACATATTAATTGCCAGTCGCTGCAAAAAAGACCTATCCTGGTAGATGGAAAATGAGGAAATCCAAAGTCATAGTGACCATGCATGCCTCCCAGATGGGGTTGGGGAGGCATTATCTGGGAAGAATAGTCCAAGGCACTTGGTCCCCGATAGAGGCCAATCTGGATATCAATGTCCTGGAGTTGAGGGCCGTGCTTTTAGTGTTGCAAGCCTTTCAGTCAGTCCTCCCCTAGGGACCATTCCGATCCAAACAGACGACATGTATGTAGTCTGGTAGATCAACAAACTAGGGGGATGGATCAGCCCTCTGCTCCCACCAGAATGGGTAATAGACAAACTCAGCTTCACATGAATGGGGGAAGCCTGTTCCATAGGAGGGGCAAATTCTGGGGCACATATCTCTCTCTCCAGCATGTTTTGTTTAAGTCACAAGACAAAATTCATGTTCTTAGACCTTGTATTTTTGGTATTCTTTGACCTACGAATATGTAGGAGATTCATAACTGTGGACTTTGAGGACTTAATGTAAAACAAACTGGTTTCAAGCTCAGTGCAGTAACAAATGCTTTACATCAAAGGGTAGAACTCCTACAGTGTCAGGAATCATTGGAAATATGTTCACAAACCCTGAGAAATGTTCACAACTACAGAAAAAGTGTGCAAAAGTAGGATAATATCTACAGACACAGAAAAAAACTTTGCAAAACTTAGAAATATTTTGTCAGACTCAGGCGAACTTTGGCAAACTCAAAACAGCTATTACTGAATCAGAGGAGGTTAGGAAAAATAAGAATAGTGTTAAAACAACCTAATAGCAGTACAGTAACAAACAAATGGTGTTTCTTTAATCATATATAGTGGCTATAAAAAGTTTACACACCCCTGTTAAATGCCAGGTTTTTTTGTGATATATAAAAAAAAAAGAGACCACTATAAATCATTTCAGACCTTTTCCCACCTTTAATGTGACCTATAACCTGCACAATTCAATTGAAAAACAAACAAATCTGTTAGGGGAAAAAATATAAAAAATAAAAAAGGTACAGTACGCTGATTGCATAAGTGTGCGAACCCTTAAACTAATACTTTATTGAAGCACTTTTTGATTTAATTACAGCATTCAGTCTTCTTCTTGGGTAGGAGTCTATGAGCTTGACACATCCTGACTTGGCAATATTTGCCCACTCTTCCTTGTAAAAGTGCTCCAAATGTGTAAGATTGCAAGGGCATCTTTTGTGCACAGCCCTCTTCAGGTCACCCCACAGACTTGCTATTGGATTTAGATCTGGGCTCTGGCTGGGCCATTCCAAATCATTAATTTTCTTCTGGTGAAGCCATTCTTTCATTGATTTGAATGTATGCTTGGGGTCATTGCCATGTTGAAAGATGAAATTCCTTTTCATCTTCATCTTTCTAGCAGACACCTGAAGGTTTTGGGCCAGAAGTGACTGGTATTTGGAAATGTTTATAATTCCCTCCACCTTGACTAAAGCCCCATTTCCAGCTGAAGAAAAGCAATCCCAAACCATGATACTTGCCACTACCATGCTTCACTGTGGGGATGGTGTTCTTTTGATGATGCGAAGTGTTGTTTTTGTGCCAAACGTACCTTTTGGAATTGTGGCTAAAAAGTTCATCCTTTGTCTCATCAGACCATAACATTATTTTCCTACTTTTGGGGGACTTGATGTATTGTTTTGGAAATTTTAGCCAGGCCTGGATTTTTTTTGTGTAAGAAAAGGCTTCCGTCTTGCAACCCTACCCCATAGCTCAGACATATGGAGAATATAATTCTTGGCACTTTAACTATTCAGAGTTCTGCATTGTCTTAATTTTTGCCTGAATTATTTTATATATTTGCTGGCATTGTTTTTTTTTCCTGATCTCTTCTGAAACTGGTTCCCCCCTATTTCTGTGGTGGTGTTAAAGTTTATAAAACTAGTCTAACAGCTTTTTTGTTATCTGATTGCTTCAATGCTTGCTGATTTAAAATAGTCCCTGTTTGTAAATTCCTGCATACACTGTTAGAAACTCCTTGTGTTCTGACTGAAGAGTGCTGTCAAACAATCTGGAAATATAATCGGTGATAAGTATAATTTTTGGCACTTTAACTTTTCAAAGTTCTGCATTGTCTTAATTTTTGCTTGAATTATTTTATATATTTGCTGACTGAATTATTTTATATATTTGCTGGCATTGTTTTTTTTTTTGTTCCTGATCTCTTCTGAAACTGGTTTTCTCCCTCCCACCCTATTCCTGTGGTGTTTGTTATAGTTGCCCGCCCCTACTGTAAATTTTATCCTGGACACTCCTCCTAGTCTAGTGTTCATTTTACCTATTACAGAGAGAACATTTGAGAGGGGCAACACACTTAGGTTCTTAACCTTGAACTATCATCTGCTCCTCCTTCCTCCCTTTGCACTTTACTAACAAAAAAAAATCTCCTTGTGTTCTGACTGAGTGCTGAGTGTGCTTCTCAGCTGATAAGTATATTTTTGGCACTTTTGTTCAAAGTTGAATAATGCAACAATTGAATTTAGTTCTGAATACATTTCGAATAAATTGGACTTATTTAAACTCTATTTGCTTTATTTTTAGTGCTGTTTTAGCTGCTTTCTGAAAAAAATCTAAGTTTGTTTCCTGCCTTTCCTGTAACTAGTCTAGTCCAGATACAGATTTGCTGTATCCAGGACTGTTGGTAAGCTTCTGAGCCCCCCAAGCCTTTCTGTGTTGGAGGGAAGCCTTCTAGCTTATCAGTGAGAGTGGTAAGCACTAGGTAGCCTATCTACCACAAGAGGATGGTTTCTGGCCCAGAAATTGTAGTTATTGGCCGTTTGGGCAGTTTTTCCATCTCTCTCAACTTTGTGGTTTAAAAGTCTGCATTTATGGTTGTTTCATGCCTTTCCTGGAACTAGTCTAATCCAGATACAGATTTGCTGTATCCAGGACTGTTGGTAAGCTTCTGAGCCCCCCAAGTCTTTCTGTGTTGTAGGGAAGCCTTCTAGCTTACCAGTGGGAGTGGTAAGCACTAGGTAGCCTATCTACCACAAGAGGAGTGGTTTCTGGCCCAGAAATTGTAGTTACTGTCCATTTGGGCAATTTTTCCATATCTTTCAACTTTCTGGTTTTAAAGCCTGTGTTTGTGCTTGTTCCCCACCTTCACTGTAACTAGTCTAGTCCAGGTACAGATGTGCTGTATCCAGGACTGTTTGTAAGCTTCTGAGCCCCCTAAGCCTTTCTGTGTTGGAGGGAAGTGTTCTAGCTTATCAGTGGGAGTGGTAAGTACTAGGTAGCCTATCTACCACAAGAGGAGTGGTTTTTGGCCCAGAAATTGTAGTTTGTTGATCATTTGGGCAGTTTTTCCATCTCTTTTTACTGTTTGTTGACCATTTGGGCAGTTTTTCCATCTCTTTCTACTCTCTGGTTTAAAAGCCCATGTGTGCTTGTTTCCTGCCTTTCCTGTAACTAGTCTAGGCCAGATACAGATTTGCTGTATCCAGGACTGTTGTTAAGTTTCTGAGCCCCCCAAGCCTTTCTGTGTTGGAGGAAAAGCCTTTTAGCGTATCAGTGAGAGTGGTAAGCACTAGGTAGCCTACCTACCACAAGAGGAGCGGTTTCTGGTCCAGAAATTGTAGTTTATTGGCCATTTGGGCAGTTTTTCCATCTCTTTCATCTTTCTGGTTTAAAAGGCTGTGTTTGTGCTTGTTTCCTGCCTTTCCTGTAACTAGTCTAGGTACAGATTTACTTTATCTAGGACTGTTTGTAAGCTTCTGAGCCCCCCAAACATTGCTGTGTTGGAGGAAAGCCTTCTAGCTGATCAGTAGGAGTGGTAAGCACTATGTAGCCCATCTACCACAGGAGGAGTGGTTTCTGGCCCATAATTAGTTGCTTATTGGTCGTTTTGGGCAGTTTTTTCCATCTCTTTCGACTTTCTGATTTAAAAGTCCACATCTGTGCTTGTTTCCCACCTTTCCTGTAACTGATCTAGTCCAGATGCAGATTTGCTGTATCCAGGACTGTTTGTAAGCTTCTGAGCTGTGCCAAAGTCTGCTCTTCAATTTTTCCCTTAGATCTGCTAGTTCTCTCCTCCACTTTTACTAGCTTATTAGTTTAGCACTTTACCATACTTCTTGTAGCAATTATTGTAGCACACAAAAGTGCTACCAGCACTAAACATTCTACAAGGAAACAGCTCCAGTATTTATTAATGCCCACCCCTCCAGGTATATCTAAAGGTCAGTTCCCTGTGCTTTCTCCTATTAATCTGGTGAACATGGGCATCCTGAGGCAATGTAGCAACTGCCTCATGTACACTGACAACCCTCTCCTCTTACCTCCCAACACTTAGACTTGTGAGGGATGCACTTATATATCTAAATTGGAAGCCATGCATTCTCCAGCCAAGACTGGAATAGCTGGTCAAGAGGAGATCATCGACACTTGCACTACACCACATGGAACACATAGCCCTCCAGAACACACACCAGCACTGCCTTCACATAAAAACACAAACCACACACCCACCTTCACGGAGGCTTTCACTAAAAATCTACACAAACAGCAGAGACCTCCAACGCAGAAATGCACCCAATTACCACAACACAACACTAATGACGAGACACATAACTCTCCTAAACAGTGTGCCACTCAACCAAAGCCCCTAAGGCAAAACTGCATGCCCAACACACTAGTCAAAGGTGAATCGATAGTGAGGCACACTGATGTCCCACTCACTAGGTTTAATAAGGAGAAAGTAACAGTCAGCTGCCTGTCAGGTGCCAGGATCTGCCACGCAATGCACACATTCAGGTCCCTCAACAACAGGTACAAATAGGACTCTGTCATTGTACATGTGGGTGTGAATGACCTGAGACATACATCCCTGGACTACATGAAAAGAGACATGGAGGAGCTCTTGGATTATGTAGCCCAGGTGGGTATGACCCTAGCCCTGAGCAGCATCCTACCATCACCCAGAATGTTACCACAGTACAAGCAAAAAATGATTGATTTCAACAATTGGCTAAGTTTCTGGTGTCATTCTAAGGGGATCCAGTATCTGTCTGCCTGGGATGACATGATTGACAGACCTCGATGCTTTGCCAGAGATGGCCTGCATCTGTCACCGCTGGGCTTCCAGATACTGGCCAAGGCTCTTGTCATCCCTATAGTGCCTTTTTTAGGCAGTGTTCCAAAGACCAAATTACCACCGTAACAGCTACAAAAAATGCAATCTGAGAGTCATGCTGCTCAACACTAGAAGTCTAAATCTCAAAATGCACTTGCTCGAAGCACTCCTTAAATTGGAGAACATCGACATTTGTGCTGTAACAGAGACTTGGTTCAAGGCAGCAGAAAGCACCCCTGCACTACCAGGCTATAACTCATTCCACACCTTTCAGCCCCAGAACTTGGACCGAAGCTCCAAAGGCAGTGGTGTTTCCATATTCATAAAGGATTTGCAGACCTCCAGACTGGTAGCCCAACATAACACATCTGAGGTACTTCAGGTGCAGCTAACACTGGGTAAGACAGCGATTCAGGTCATAGCCTGCTATAGGTCCCCAACCATGTCCCAAGACTCACATTCTACATTCCTAAGCACCCTGAGAATGTTAGGGTCCAACCTAATGCTCTCATACTGGGTGACTTCAACTGCCCCTCCATTAACTGGGAAAACTACTCATGTACCAATACACTTGCCCACTGCTTTCTGGAATTCATTAATTCCAATGCTCTGTACTAGCTCGTTCTTACCCCCACTAGAGGTAGAAACATCCTTGACCTAATCATTACTAACATTAGCTACCATTGCTCTACACCAGTAGTCAACTCTTCCCTGGTTAGATCCGACCACAAACTAATCACCTTGGAAATCCACATCCCTCCCACCCCACCCCCCACAAAGGTAATCACCATGAAAAACTTCTCCAAAGCTAACTTTGGGCTCCTAAAAACAGAGGTGTATAACTTCACGGCACCCATGCAAATGGAGAATAGTTGCATGACCGCCGAATTTATACACCAATGCACTGTACGAACACATACACAAATGCATGGATCTCACCATACCCCGTAGAACTGAGATGCTCTCCTCAAAAAACAGGAAGCCAATCTGGTGGTCTCCTGCCATAAACAAACTCTACAAAAGGAGGAGGAAACTGATGTGGAATAAGGCGAAGTCCCAAGACTGGAAAAACTCCCTTATCAGCCTCAACAATAGGTTGAGATCCCTCATCAAATCCTCTAAAGTTAGGTATGAAAACAGAATTGCAGCAGATAGTAAAGACAAGCACAAGGCCTTCTATAGTTATGTATAGAATCTCCATGGCAATACCCAGATTTGTTCTGAGCTGCCCCACAATGCTGCTTCCTATACCGAGCCAACAGATATTGCCAAATATACTGGCCGACAGATTCAGTGCTACCTCTACCCCTCCCCAAAGGACCAGTCACAATACCAGTAGATTGCCAGGCACCCAGTATTACTGCTGCACAGGTTGTAACAGCACTGTCCAAGGCCAAGAATACAGCTTCTGTGGGACCTGACAATATCCCTGGCTGTGTTCTACATGAACTACAGAGTGAACTGGCCCCTCACCTGTGTGCCCTGTTCAATGCCAGCCTCACCTCAGGCTTTGTCCCTTCCAAATGGCGCACTGCTACAGTCATCCCTCTCCACAAAGGAGGAGCAACTACAGACCCTGGGAATTATCACCCAATTAGCCTGACGTGTCTGATATGAAAAGCTATGGAACGCCATGATGATGCACCTAATAAACAAGGATATAGGGAATCTCCAAACTCTGGATCCTACACAGTTTGGTTTTGTGAAGGGTAGAGCATGCCTGCTCAACTTGGTTGACTTCTTTGAGTCAGTCACCAGAGCTGTGGATGAAGGCAAGGTAGTTCATACAGCCTACCTTGATCTGCCCAAGGCCTTTGATACCATTCCCCACTCAGGAATCATAGAAAAACTCACTAAGCTAAGCATCAACCCCTATATCACTAGGTGAGTTGCAAACTGGCTCACAGATAGAACCCACAGTGTGACGGTAGCTGACTCCAAGTCAGACTACCGACCAGTCACGAGTGGAGTCCCGCAGAGTTCGGTCCTGAGTCCTCTCCTGTTTAGTATCTACTTCTCTGAAGTCCAGACCAACACAAAGGGACTCTGGCTGAATAAGTTTGCAGACGATTGCAAATTGGGAGCTATTATTAACTCCCCAAGTGATGTTGACATCCTACAGAGAGGCCTCAATGACACCAACGACTGGTGTCAGAACCATGGCCTTAAGCTCAGTGCCAGAAAATGTGTCGTCATCCCCATTGGAAAAAACCCGGGTTCCTTGAATTACCACATTGATGGTAATCCACTGACCACAGAAGGCGTTATAAGAGATCTGGGAACACAGGTTGGCAGCAACCTCTCTTTTGACCACCACGTTGCCACTGTGGTCAGAAAGGCACATCTCATTACTAAGGATTTTGCATCCAGGATGAAAGAGGTCATTGTCTCCCTCTACTCTTCCCTCATTAGGCCAGTCATTGAGTGCAATGCCCCATTTGGCATGTTACCTTACTAGACACCTGCAACTACTGGAGAGGCCGGAAAAGTACCTCTCAAAGAGGATCCTAGGCCTTAAATACTTGTCCTATATGGGCAGTCTCAAAAAACTCCAACTATTCTCTGTCTCATATCGCCTACTTAGACGCGATCTCTGCTTGACTTACAAAGCCATGTTTGACCCAGTTTTTTTTTAGAAATGCTACATCTAAAGAAATCCCAATCCCTCCACACAACATGCTGCAGAGACCTCAACCTCATTACCACAATCAACAGAACATGCTGGAGGGACAGGTTCATAACCCAGAGACTGCCCATGCTATGGAATAGACTTCCCATACATGTCAAGCAGAGCACCTCACTGGCCCTCTTCAAGGGAAATCTTGATGAGTGGATGGGAAATAGAAAATTCACCCTGCGGATCACTCCAGTAGTTGTACTCGACAGAGGCAGTAGGAACTAAGGTCGGGTGGCACAATGCCAGGGTAATCCCATGGGCTAGGCTTGTAAAGGCTCCAGGGCCATTAGCCTAGTACACACCTATGAACCTGTAATACGGGAGATTGTTGTCACATGTAGTACACAACCAGTACTTGTCAGAAATTCCTGCGGCTCCTTCAGTGTTGCTGTAGGGTCTCTTGGCAGCCTCCCTGACCAGTTTTTGTCTGGTCTTTTCATCAGTTTTGGTGGGATGTTCAGGTCTTTGCAACGTCACCGTTGTCCCATATTTTCTGCACTTTTTGATGCCCGTCTTCATTGTGTTCCATGGTATATCCAATGTTGTGGAAATTTTTTTGTACCCTTCTCCTGACTGATACCTTTCAACAATGAGATCCCTTTGGTGCTTTGTAAGCTCTGTGTGAACCATGGCTTTTGCTGTAGCAGGCAACTGAGTAAATGTCAGGAAATTCCTACTAGGACAGCTGAACTTTGATTGTGGTTAATCAGAGTCTCTTTAATTGATGGCAGGTGTGTATCCAACAAGACTGAATGCTGTAATTAAATCAAAAGGTGCTTCAACAAAGTATTAGTTTAAGGGTGTGTACACTTATGTAACCAGCTTATTGTACATTTTTTATTTTTTATATTTATTCCCCTAACAGGTTTGTTTTTCAATTGAATTGTACAGGTTATAGGTCATATTAAAGGTGGGAAAAGTTTTGAAATGATTTATTGTGGTCTCATTTTTTTATATCATAAAAACCTGGCATTTTAATAGGGGGTGTGTACACTTTTTATATCCACTGCAGATAGATACATAGATAGACAGACAGACAAATGTGACTCTGGAAATACGGAGTGAATCAGTAATCAGTATGACCAAATAAGCCTTCATTCATTCTGTCATTCAAAAGCCAGTGAAGTCATTATTGTCATTGATATATTAAGCTATATTGCCTAACTGAATGGTTCATTTTACTTTTTATAAATACGGAAATAATCTGAGTGAGGTATCCATGACTGGAAACCAGGCAAAAAGGCAATGCAGCAAACATTTGTGTAATTTGATGAGACCATAAATGATTGACCACTTGTGTCCTTTAGTCTAGCAGAATTCATATTTCTAACAAATTTTAACTGTAAATAGTTAAAATAACAGCAAAATATTCCAGTGACTTCAAGAAGATTTTATTAAAATTCCTGGCACTTTGGCCACGCAGCCATTCAAGGAGATTAAAATTACAAAGCAAGCATGCCTACACATAAAATCAGTTATTCAAGTATATCAAATGTTTTCACAAGATGTGCCATTTTTGAATCTGTATTAAGAAGGGATACATACGTTTCACTCGCATCATAAAGAATTGCCTACTGTGCGAGTCTAAACAAATAATTTGACCAGACAGTGCTGCTGGGCTGCCTATAAAAAGGGACATTGGTGTGCAGTCAGCTTACCCATTTAACAAAAGTATAAAATAAAATAAGATCCGTTGCTCAGCATGTAAATAAGCACTTAAAAGACAGGTGTGCAGTAGATGTATTGTAACAGTAATCACAAGGTTGCCATCATTTGATGCAGACTATGCCATTGTAGTATTACACCAATGCAAACTGATCATGGGGTTTAATAATTATGCAAAGGTACTGAATATAACTAGAGAGGACAAGTTGAAAGCATAGCTTCTTCATGTGAAAGGAGATGCATTTCAGGAAATATGCAAGTCCCGCTACACACAAACTGATTGTTTTAAGATGTGATAGGTAAGTTAAGCACATACTTTGAACTGGATGAGAAGCATAGTGTTTGAAACATTAAAAACCCAGGTCTTCCCTGCCAAGAGAAAACTTGGTTAGTTTCATGGTACTATGCAAGACAGCTTGCAGAAAATATTGACTTCACAAACACTGACCAGGAAATAAAATGCAGATTACACAGTCCCTACCCCTTAGGCAAAGTGAGATGCGAGCCATTGGCAGAGCCAGAGATCACTCTTAACAAGATTGTTGACTATGCCAAATGTCTATACATATCAATTGCACATGCCAGAAAAATAGAAATGAGTATGTGGGAAACAGATAAAACTAAATCAACTTATAACATAGGGAAATAAGTAGAAGAGGTAGACAAATAAACAAGTAATGAATGTGGCTAATACAAAGAAAGACTGGGGCACACATTGTAGATATTATAGAGCAATGCTTTTCATACTTCTCAGCTGCTATAAATTTGGTCCTCAGATTTACCCTTGCTCCTCCTAGATTTAGTGATGCCTGTCACACAGTCAGACCTGTTTATGGGAACATATTCTGTTAACCAATATTTTTATAGGATTAGTTTATTTATCATTAACTGTAGAGAGTGTAGTATGTAACAGTATTCTATTGTGAAAAATAAGAAATTGCTCCATTGGAGTTAGTTTGTTTGTCTTTTTGGCTTTTCCCAGTTAGGGGTCGCCACAGCAGAACTCCGGTCCGCTAATGATTGGCAGTCGATTTTTATGGTGCTGAGTTGCCAGCCCGATGCCCAGCCTTCAGTGAAGGCACGCTCATTCACGCATGTCTTTCGGAGGCCACTGTACCGTGGGGAGGACATGCAGACTCCACAAGAAGGCACTCCAGCCGAGAATCGAGCAGGAGAACCTCTTGCTGTGAGGCAACAATGTTACCACTGTACCACCGCGGCTGTCCTGCTCCATTGGAGTTAGTATGTTTATATAAGACAGTGTAGAAGACCCCCCCTCCAAAAAAACAAAAACAAAAAAAAATGTATTTTTCATTTAATTTATTATAGTCATTGTAGGTTCATGGTATGCTGTTTTCACATTTAGTGGCTGGCAATGTTATTTTTCTGGTTGTTTCAGGTTTGGTGTTGGTTGTGTCCATTGTACTGACTTAAATCCAGCACTGAGAAAGTTCAGACTAATGTTCTTCCAATAAATAAAGAGAAGAGCACTCAGATGATAAGCATTTGTAGAATCAGAGGAACAAACGGAGACTGTATAGGAGTATAAGAAAACAAGAACAATACTAGGCAAGCAATTGCAGGGCCATAAAAGGCATGCGCACACACACACACACACACACACACACCTACCTTTAAGAAGGCACACTTAAAAGTTCTTATGAGTATGTAATAGTGCCCACTTCTCAAATCAAACATGGCTTTACATGATAATCCTAGCATAGATTGATGTCTACCCATCCACTCAAAACTAGCTTTAAAGACAGACAAAGTTGAACTTTGCTTAACTAGTAATAGTAACTTACTACATAGGTTGATAATACGTTGATTGAAGAATGTATTCCTCTAGCGACCCTTGTTCATTTTTTGGCATAAATTTGTCCCTAGAACAGACGTTTGTACAGCCACTGGTTTTGCAAAGAATTAAGAGGTCAAGTAGGAGCAGGTCTTTCATGGCTCAAAAAGCCCATAGGCTGCTTAGCATAAGGAAACTTATGCTACTTTATTCAAATAGATGAAATATTTAAGGCCTTTAATTTTTGTTTAAAATTCATTAGTGCTTTTCCAGTTGAGTGATATGCTTGGATTTGTACAGTACATACCAGAGGGGACATTGTATTTGATGACAGGTCTCATAAGGGAAAAATACAGTGCTAAGATGACTTCTTTAGGCTCTTGAATATATTTCCATGGAAATTAACTGGGCCAGATAGAAGGATTTCCTGACTATAGTGGGAACTTGATGTTCAAATGAAAGAGAGTTGTCCGCATAAGTACACAGGTCTCTAATAACCATATCTGTTTGAAGAGGAGCACCATATTATAGCGTATGAGATAGGAAGAGCTTTTTTGCTGAATGTTATTATGCTGCAAATTGTTGTATTTGTGTTGGTACTGTTTTCAGTTATGTGCATATTCCAGCCCCTGTAGTAGACGTTTAGTATCAGAGGATGAACATGTAATGTGCTCAACTTGCAGTCATCAGCAAACATGGCCAACCACACTTAAGGAATATTGACATGGCTGTCTGCAAAATATATGTCCAGCAGGAGAGGACCTTGCACTAATCCCTGTGGTACCCCAGTAGTTACAATTTTACATTTATAGGTTCATAGGTTCATAGGTTTATACTAGGCTATCTGCCCTAAGGCATTTATAAGCCTAGCCCAAAGTTTTGTGGCTTACGCCACCCCTTATGTTAAAAAATATTGTGCCCATTAGTTTGTTTTGCCTCTGTCCAGCAGTGACACAGAGATGATTCCCGGGGTAAACCTACGATCTCCCATCCACCGGTCAAGACTTCTCTTAGAAAGGGTACCAGTAACACTATTTGGGATCTATTGGATAGCCAGTTTGCAATCCAGTGGACAATGTCGGGATTTGCATTGTTTGTCTAATTTTTCAACAATACCAGTATGGGGGGGGCTGGTGTCAAAAGCATTAGCCAGGTTGAGGTATGCAGTGTGCACATTGTGACTATTGTCCACAACCTCTGTAACCTTTTTGAGGAAGTTTACTAGGTTCAGCAGACGTCACCTGCTGTTCACAAAACCAGTCTGAACGGGGTCTAGATCAGTTACACTGCCTATGTCTATATGAGCAAGTGTAGCTATAATATATTCCGCATATAAAGCCGGTGAGTCTGATGGGCCTATAACTACCTTGATCTGTAGAAGGGGCACACTTGTGTAGGGGCGTCACAGTGGCTATTCTCCCGGCATCAGGCACAAACCCTATGGATAGTCTGAGGCTATAGAGTTTATGTACAGGCCCAGACAGTGCATAGTTGGCAGTGATGAGAATGCCACCTGGTATGTTATCTGGCCCCACAGAAACATCTTTGACAAGAATTCTAAGACTTGTCCCAAGATGATTACAAGCAAAACTAACTTTTCAGGGATAGTGGACATAACAGTGTGGACAGGTAGGTAAAGTTGGCACAGAATTTGTCTGCTAAGATATTGGCTATATCCTTGACTCTGGAATTTGTGACATTATTATTGTGGAGGAGTTCAGTGCATTGTTAAACATTATTCCTTAATTTCCTGACATAACTGAGGAAAGATTTGTAGTTTCCTTTGGTATCTGTAGCAACCTTAAGTTTGTACTCTGCTTTATATTTACTATTAGTACTCTTAAGTTCCTTGTTGGCATGTTTCATTGTGGTATTAAGGTTAACAACTTTTCATAAGTTTCCTTCTTTTGTTATACAGGTTATTAAGACAGGAGTTCCACCAGGGAGGTTTATTTCTGAATTTGTCATAATGTCAGGGCAGATGGTGTAGATTTTTCTTTGCAGTTGTTTAGATGCGGGTAAACAGTGGAGGTGAATGTGACAGACAGCTCTCTCAATTGAGACCATTTGTTGGGAATTTTGCATAAGTCTTCTACAAGTTGAAGTAGCTGTGCCCTGGAGAAGTTCCTAAAGATAGTTTCATTTGATGGTGGGGTGGTACAATTAAGCCTGACAGAGAAGGTAACTGATTAGTGGTGAGATTTAATCAAGGATTAGGAGATACATGTTAGAGTATAGATGGGAACTAGGTTACTAAGGACTGGATCAAGGATATTGGAGCCTCTAGTGGGTAGTTTTACAGTTTGCAACAGTGCATTGGTATTAAACTCTAGAAAATGCTGAGCATACTGATTTTTAAATGTGTAAGTGTGCCAGTTAATGTTTTGAAATTGAAGTCCCCTAGCAAGAAGGTATTTGGTTTGATATTTAACCCTTCAATGGTATTAGTATAATTTTCATGATCTTTGTGGGAAATTGATGGGAATCTGTAGCTGGTAATGAAGTAAGACTTGGATTTAAGTGACTTGGATCTCCAGGAGTTCCAAGTTTGGGTTATGGGTAATTTGACCTTAGGTCAAGGTATTTCTGACAAGTACAAATACTCCCCCAAAGTTACTCAAGGGCCTGAAGGCATGATAGGTATAGTGGAAGTCTTGCCATTGCACTGAAACTGTGACTCCTGTCTTGATCAGTTCTATGTCACAGTTGTAGTGACCAGTAATAGTCTTTACTGTCTGCACTGAGATTTTTGGGTGGAGCTTTGCAGGGTATAAATGTATGATTAGCCTCCAGACTATTCAGAGATGCACCAACATACAGCCTTAGAAATCTTAATCACTCAGGTCCTCACCTCCAAATCCGCCAAACTAGGCTTCAGTGCACAGACCTTGCTCTCTCAGTCGTTAGTTCCAAACTGTGAGAATTTGTCCCTTCTTCTCTTAAAGATCATTCTTCTTACCCCATTTTGTGAACAGAAATAAAAGCACATTTCAAGACTCTGAAAATGCAACTGCTATCTCTCTGGTCATATAACTTGACCTCTTCTTACCCTTCTTTCCTCTACATACCTTGCTCTGACTCTGCTTTTGATTAGGATTCTGTCAGCATGCCAACACTGATTTCCATTCTGCATGTAATGCATGCATATATTGTGTTTCGTCAATCACTCTGTATATAATGTATGGAATTGTGTTTACCCCAAGCTGAGATTGAAGTAGGTCCACTGGGATTAGTGCTCCACGTGAGTTAACGAATTCAAAGTAAAGCAAAATTATCTTAAGCTTTAAGAAGTCCGCTGTTGCAATTGTAAGTAACTAACAAAAGTATAGTTATAGGGCTGATAGGGAAGATGAACTTGAGCTAGACACAAGTAGCATACTTTGTCATCTGAAATTAGAAGCAATATCCTCTGTACTGAGTGAGCGAGGTCAGATTCATGCACTGACTGTTGCTCTGGACCTTTGTGTACTTGTTCTGTTAATACTGTGGTAGTAATCCTTACTGGAAACCTTTTTTATGGTTGGTGACTTCTAAGGTCAATTTATGTTTGTTTTTACCTTTGGTGTTACACTGGAAAATTGTGTTTGGGATATCACGTGTCATTCTGTAGACCATTCTCCTATTCTTACTCCATTCTTTTTAGTTTATTTTCAAAAGATATATTTACATTTCCCTATACTTTCCACAGCTGTAGAAAACAGTCTGCATTAAGTTTCAGCACCAGGATTGTGTGTGCCCCAAAAGAAACGAGCAGTACTTTTAGAAATAACTGGGGACAGTTTGCCTATTTAAATGTTTTGCCTATGGTAGTATTACGTGTTATAGCCTAAATATACAACCAAGTAAGAAAATATTTTTTGATACAAAACTTTCACTTATCTGTTGATAATTTCAAAACTTCCAAAGAAAACAACATTGTCAGCTTGTTTTTCAGATGGATAAAACACTGAGTGTGCCCCTGGGGCCCTGAACTCAGCTAGCAACACAAGCACTGAGATAACCATCCAGAGGGTGGGAGTTAGTAGCTGATGTCAGCTCCCAGGTTGCTGCAGAAGTAAGAGAGACTGGTAGATGTAGCGATACTTAAACTGTGAGATGTGCTGAAGTGAAAATGACAAATGTAACATAAAATTATTGGCATGTCATACCTTCAAAACTGAAAGTATACATTGTACCATGTCTGCAGCTTTCTGACAGGGTGGTGTGATGCTGCTTCCATCAGACAAATTTGTGTAGTATAGTTTTGTTTTTGTCACTTTTTTAAAGAAAGAATTTTCCAGTGAGTTAAGCTTAACAAGTTAAAGCTTACAGCCAGAATGATTGAGATGTGTCATTGTTACATGGGCTGGGTGGAGTGACTGACAAGATAATGTTAGTAATGGAGAATTTAAGACTATGCTGTTCTCACCATCTGTTTTTTTTTTCCTTTACAGGTTTTATTCAGCCTGTGTAGTTCTTGGACTCCAGTTTCTCCATGATCACAAGATAGTCTACAGGTAACATCTTTGCTTGTTGAAGACCATAATCTGCCACTCCCTCAAACACGCGCACACATACACACACACACACACACACATATATATATATATATATATATATATATATATATATATATATATATATGCATTTGTCTATCAGTTTCATTGGATCTCAACTCTGAACTTGTACATTAGCGCCATGGATATGCAGAATCCCTAACTAGGTAATTACGAAAATTAAAGTTTCATTTTTTTTAGCTTGAGCCAAAATTGACTGCAGTAGTTTGCACTGATTGTGGTGGTTATTTGCGATTTAGGTTGTAAAGATAGACAATTTAAGTTGAACTATGTACCTATACTGGATTTTCACCCCTGAATTTACTAAAGTATTTGAATCAGAGATGCTGTGTCCTGTTGGAGTCAGAATATTTTAGTGTTTCAATAACCCATTCAAGCCTAGTGTATGCACATCTGAATATGTTAGTGTTTCAGAAACCCATTCAAGCCCAGTGTATGCACAGCACTGAAACTGTAAAGTCATCTGCCCTTAATCTGTTCCCCTTAATCTGTTCTTTCACACCACCAAATTGTGATATTGTTTGCTCTTAGCGTAACCCTGTGCATTTAC
This sequence comes from Protopterus annectens, assembly GCF_019279795.1. Lineage (NCBI taxonomy): Eukaryota > Metazoa > Chordata > Ceratodontiformes > Protopteridae > Protopterus > Protopterus annectens. The sequence goes on along the minus strand of NC_056743.1, from coordinate 1,718,957,474 downwards.
ATAACTGCATTATGGGAATGAGAGCATCCTCACCTATGCAGGCTCATTAGAGCGTGATGTTATCTGTAGTTAAATGATGATCTGAGCATTCGCATCACTACAGCATGTGTTAGGCTGTCTTGCATGCATGTTTGTAGCAAATGGTATAATCTGCATTAAATCAGCATTAGTGCAGTCCCTTCACTATATCATGAGATTGTCCTAAATTATTCACTCTGTCTTCCTGCACAGTAGTAGAATGTACTATAGTCAGCATGTATGATCATATCAAAACAATTTAAGATCATCCTAAATTGTTCAGGCTGTTTGTATGCACATCAGTGCAGCAAGACACAATCCACATTTAATCATCCCCATTGCATGCACACCTCTCTGCACCATCTGATTGTCAAGACTTAATCAGGCCCCTCTCCTGCACACCTCTGCAACATGTAATGTAATCTACAGTAGAGTTCTGTGCATGCAGAGTATTTCATTTTGAGATTATGTGCACTCAGTCCAGTTTTATTTATGCACAACACTATAACATGATGTTATTGTATTTAAATCCTCTGTGTACAAACTTCTACATTGAGAGTTTATCTGTACATACATGGACCCTGCCACAACATGAGATAACGTAAAATCAGGCTCAGTAATTACACAGTACTACAGCAGATTTTTCGGATGGCCCCTCTTGGAAATTTCTGGTGAGTTGCTCTCCGTTTTCTTTATTTTCCTTGTTTTAACCACATTGACAATGTTTCTGCATACAGAAAAAGGTGGAATTTTGCATATCTGTATGTCAGACTATTTTTATTTTTTATGCAGTATTTATTCAGCATAAGTAAACTTTTAAATCTTAATTTTTCAGTTCTTTTTAAACATCACAGTGGGGAAATGAGTCATTAGTGCCTGTTCATCACATTAGCCACAACTCTCCATACCCAAAAGACAGAGAGAGGTGCCAGTGTAAGTGCAGAACAACAGAATTGTACACAAACATCCGTTTTAGTGTTCTGTTTAGTATTTAGAAAGGCATCAATCAGTGTGGTAGACTTTCTGTAAGAATGATTATGAGTGCATATGTTTTTTCAAGGTTTGTTTGCAATTTGACTGTTCTCGAACCTGAACTGATAAATTGATGATTTTTTATTGTTTTGTAGACTAAATTGTGTGAAACCTTAATGACTGATTTAGTGACAGCGGTTTGTAATCCACTGAATTTTTCAGACTTTGAAAAGCAGTTTTAACCAAACAGTTTGCATTACTGGTTTGTGAGTGCTTGTGGCTTTTTTAAAGATAATACGCAAGGCATTCAGGTATGTTGTAAAACTTGCTGTTCTAGCCCATATATTTAAGTCACTTTGGCCTTTATGCCTGCTGACCATTAAGCCCCCCCCCCCCTTTGATCAGACAGTGTCCATTCATTCCTCCTTTTTGGGGATTTCTCTTAGAGCTAAGGCTGGGGGGGGGGGGGGGGGGCTTCATTCAGGTAGCCATGATAGTATTTTGTGCTCTTACTGGCATCCTGGGAATGACAGTATTTCAGATAGCCTAACCACACCCCCTAAACTGAAGAGTACGTGTAAACAACATTAATGTGTTGGCTGACAGTGACCTCCCCTTGCAAATGGGAGCTTTTGCATACTCACTGAGAAGGCTGCCACCCATCAATGACCTTGTGAGCGTATCACCTGCCCCGGCTACCACTTGTATTGTTGTCCCTCTCCTGAAGTTAGTGTATGTGACCAACTCATCTCCTCCTGCATAAGGTTTTTTCCTCCCCTTTTAGCCCCAAAATGTCTGCCTTCTAAACAGTATGTAGTGGCTTCTTCCCAATTCTCACCATGATGAATGTAAGTGCATTAATTTCACCATGTTAGTGGCTTGAGTTTTCCCTGGAGAGGGAGGGGCCACCAGTCACAAGGCATATGGCAAGATTTTGCCACTGCTGTGGCACAGAAGCAAATGAGTTCATGGGGATAGTGTAGATATCAGTGATGGCGGGCATGGAGGCCAAAACAAAAAAGAAATAAAGAAATTTGATTTCAAAAAGATGGCAATGTAGTAAGTGAAGCAAACAGAAATATTAGTTGTAAGCTGCATTTGTATCAGTTCAAGACACAGGAATGGTGTAGTACCCCAGTACATAAGTTTGTAAGTTAAGATTCTTTTGATATACTTTATAACATTATATGTATGTGAGACTTAGACATTAGAACATTCTATGTATAGGAAACTTGAAAAAAAAGTAAAATGTCAAAGAAGAGTAAGTCAAAAATAAAGGGGACAAAACTGCTGTGAGTAAAAAATGGAAATACTAAAATAATTGTGCAATAGAAGAATGAATGAAGATGTAATTATGGTATTTAGGATCATACGTGTTGAATTTTTATAGCTGTATTGGAATCATGGAAGATTCTAGTGGCCATTGAATTTGGTCTAGATTGGAGAGATTACCAGGAGGTAAAAGGATTAAGTGGTTCTCTTACAGATTAGTAGCCATATTGAATAGACTCCCATGGTGTGGTAAAAATGTATACAATTTATTTTTTATATGCGTCTTTGCTGTCCCTGTTGTGCACCGTTAGTTGTGTCCAGGTTCCCCCTCCTCATGCTCAGAAAGCATGACTGAGAGAAGATTTGACCTAATTAGTAAGGTGCTATCCTGATAGTTTGATGGGTGACCTAATTTCAGTGTTGATCATCAGCAAGTGCTTCAGTTTACATACCATCCACTGTATACAAGTGGCTGGTGCCCTCCCATCACTTTATTTGCTAAGCCTCCACAGTGGGCTTTTGCCAGACAGTTGGAAACCTACACCATCCACCTCCCAAGAGAAAAACAAATCTTCTCAGGCACATAAATGATGTTAAGTACAACTTTGTGTAATGACGTTAACGGTCCTTTTGGACTATATGGAGGATGTTCTGGAGGTTTGTGTAACAAAGGGTGATGCTGCCAGCCCAGCTAGCTGGAATTTTGTAAATGGCTATGTGTCATTTGTGAATATCAACATGATTCGTATGTTTGTGTTACAGATGTATTAGAACTGTATGTCATATTGTACAGACGTGTCCTGAAGAGATATTATTGTAAAGTACTGAGCAGAAATGTATATGCACTATTGTAACTGATTAGATATATGTATTTTAACAGGGGAGACTGAAACACAGGTGATTAACTTGCAAAACTTCAGAAACATGATTCAGGTTGAGTTACTTTATGGCTGGGCCATAAACAAAAGAGATGTTATCTTTCAGTTTCAGTGCAGTAGCAGACGCAAAGTCTAGAACTAGAAGTTTTTTTGTATTGTCTTGGAAATGTTTTTTATTCTATGACTTCCAGGATCTACCTTAGATCTAAGAGGAGTCCTTGTTTATGTATTTTCACACGTAGATGCTAAATGCTAACAGCTGCATCACTGGTGGTTTTCACCTGAGGTAGTCAGATGACAATATGTGCTGTCATACTGCCAGCTACCCCAGCAGTAATATTTGAAATATTAATTTAAGAAGTCTGTGAGAAGAAGTCTGTGAGAGAGAGAGCATTTTGCATTTGTCTTTGACTTGACAAGAATATCCACTCGCCACATCTGCCTGCTTGCTCTGTAAGTAAGTTAACTAGGGTACAGTAATTTCTCTTAAATACAGCCAGGAATGTAGTTGAGAATAGCTTAGATGTTTTCTTTATTTATTTGAGAATGTCCTGCAATGATGTTTTAAATATTTCATGTCATTTCGAACTCTGATGTAACTGTGATTATTTACTGAGTATTTTCTTGTTATTTTATAAATCATTTCATTGTGGCTGATATTTGTGAGATATATTTAAGTTCTGAGAGTACTTGCATATTTATTTGGTGACACTGTGGGCCACTTCTAGTCTTGCTGTTGGTCAAACCACCATTTGGATTAATAGTAACATTACACAGTAAGGTTGGACACCCGCTGTTAAGGGCCTTAAAGTAGCTGATAAGGGTGTTGCTGGTGGCAGTGATAACTACCTTATAGTCTTGGCAAAAGGGGGCATAGCTAGTAAACCTGTGTCAGCCTTTCCCAGGTGTGTGTGTGTGTGTGTGTGTGTGTGTGTGTGTGTGTGTGTGTGTGTGTGTGTGTGTGTGTGTGTGTGTGTGTTCATATAAATCAAGTCTGAAAGTGTGTGTTTGTCAGCTACTTGGGCAGGACCCGAAGCACTGGTTGGACAGAGAGTGTGGTGGAGGTCCTGGCTTGGCCACGCAGCTGAGATCTGAACTCTATAGTTGTGCCTGGAGAGTCTTATTGGGGATCTGGAGAAAGGGGGAGAAACCAGCCCCAGACTGATTGTGGTCTCTGTTTGCTCTTAATGGAAATTGCACTTTACTGTGTGTGTACTTGTCATCCTCCCAGTGTACGTCCCCCACTGGTGCTAGTAGTGAGGATAGAGGCTCCTTGATTACTGAGCCAGTGGGGGGAGGCATATTATATTGGTGGTAGTGGTGGGATATCTACATATTAGAATTCAGTGGTATGGATATTGAATTCCTGTAGCCTGCAAACAGTGGTCACTAAGGAAGGTGTTTGTACTCTCAGTCAGCCACACAGTGAGCATTTCACATCACAATAGTTTCATTTATTTATTTTTTTTTTGTTAGCTTAGTTAGGGAGAGCAGGCAAGGAGGTCAGCAGAGGAGCATGGCAAGCTGACAAGGAGCCAGTTGGCTGAGATGTGCCAAGACAAAGGACTGGTGCATGCCAACCTGACTAAAATAGAGATTCTTGTAGCCTTAGTCACAGCTGCATCACAGACCAGCAACCAGGAGGACAGTTAGACTGGCCTTAGAGATGTACAACTCTCAGAAAATGGACAGTTCAACCTTTCCACAGAGGACTTAAAAATCTATCTGGAGTTAGAGACTTGGAACTGGAGGCCAAACATTTGGAAATAGAATCAGCAGAGAGAATGCAGCAGGAAAAACAAATGGAATTAGAAGCAGCAAAGATACTGAGATGTTTGGAAGCTGAAGAGAATGAGAGACAGAGGCAACATGAAAATGAGATGCTTCCACAATTTACAGATGGTGAAATTTTGACAGTTTTATTCATATGTTTGAAAGGGTATGTAAACAGTATAATGTTCACCAAGGGCTCTGGGTGCGGTTCCTGACACCCTCACTCCATGGTAAAGCTGTAACTGCTATTTCTAAATGGTCTGATACTGATTGCTTAAATTATACTGTTACAAATTGTCTGTCAGAGTGTTTTAAGTCAACACCTGAAGCTTATAGGACAAAGTTTCCTGAGCACAGATGCAAGGCAGATGAAAGTGTGTGTACTTGTCATTCTCACAGTGCATGTCCCCCAGTGGTTCTAGTGGTGAGGATTGAGGCTCCTTGATTACTGAGCCAGTGGTGGGGTGTCACAGTTTTGTAAGATGGGATGCAAGTTCAAATGGATATGTCAAGACACATCTGTATAAAAGATCAACCTGCCAAGCATTAGTGTGTAGAGGTAACACAAAAGCTGAAACTAAACATTTAGAAAAAAAGCTGTTATATATTACAGGTGGGATCTAGGACATTTGCTCGACTGAGCAAACGACCGAAATCCAAACGCCGGGCATACTTACGCGAAAGTGCTTTTCACCAAAGAAGCACTTTCGCATAAGTATGACTGTTGCCGAGGCTGTACTACGGTGCGGGTAAGGGAAATTTCCCTTTTCTCCACTGTAGTGCGGTCTTGGAGGGAGAATATTAAAGTAGGGGAGTGGGGGGCACAACCCCCCACCTGGGGGGTGCAGGGGGGAAGCCCCCCTGCTAAAATGTAAATGTAGTGTTTTTTTTTATTTTGTCACACGCTTTAACAAAAGCGCTTTTTCGATAAAAGCGCTTTCGTTAAAGTGTGTTTGGGTTTTATGGATTCGGACGTTTGCTCAATCGAGCAAACATCCTAGATCCAACAGGTGGGAATAATAATTTCGTAAGTTGGCACTAGGCTATCGGCCCTAGGGCCTATATAAGCCTAGCCATAACAATTCCCTGGCTATTTCTTCCCACATTATTTACTTCCCTGTAAACCGTCCCTGCAGGTCTTGAACCCGAGACCCTTCACACCATTGCCTATGCAATTTACCAGTACGCCACCTCAGCTGGTTTCGTATTTCATATCATAAAGACAATTTCCTTATTACCTGTAAATGTGAATGGCCTTACATATGTATACAAAAAAGAAAGAGTAGTAAACTATATTTAAAAATGCAGAATGCAAATGGCTATGCTGCAGGGGAAACATTTGGGAAGAACTGAGCATATGAATGTGGTAATTTATTTTATTTATTTATTTTATTTATTTATTTTATTTTACATTTGTTGCCTGGGATAGTCCAACTGGATACATGTCCATTTTTAGCGGAGGCCCCGGGAGAAAAGCTCCAAACTTACAAACAGATAAAGACAAGCAAGTTACAGTATATGTACAAACATGTATCAACATACAAGTTGCAGTCATATTTCAAGCCTATGAAGAATACTGCTTATAATCAGAAATATATACATATATGTTACAGTTTCTCTTATCAAACCTATATGTGCAGCTTATATACAGAGTATCTGCACACATTACAGTTTCTATTTCAAACTTTTTAGTGTAGGAGATTAGTCGCTGTGAATAAAAGTTGCAGGGATATGGAAGAAGATGAGGCTTTAGTCAGGGTTAGAGCAATGACATAACCAGTGAGTTTTAAAACACTGGGTTAAATTTTTTTTGAAATGATTAATTGAAGGGATCAGAGTAAGGTCAGATGTGAACGAATTCCCAGTTTTGCCTACTGAATTTGCAAAGATTCTCCAGAAAGGTTGTTAGCTTTAACAGATTGAACCAAAAGTTTTGTAGTGGAACAAAGTAAAGTGGCATTTTTGTAGGGATGGATAATGTTTTTGGTGGAGGGTGTTTTTTCTGGATGGTTAATAACTTTGAATGCTACAATGAGTTGATTATATTGAATTAGCCTGGGGAGTTCTAGCCAACCTAAGTGGTTTAGGTTTTGACAGTGGTGTGTCCTGTAGGAAGTTCCTGTGGCAAACCTGGCAATTTGATTGTAGCAGCTAGAGAGTTTGCTGAGTTCAGTTTTATTCAAGTTAGTGAGTATTGGCGAGGCATAGAGTAGAGTTGAAAGCAGATGGGTACGGGCAATTGCAGTCTTAGCCAGAAGGTGAGGAAAGGTTTATTTTTGTATAGGGAGCCAAGTTTTTTTATTAACGGTTTTAATAGTTTGGTTAACGTGCATGTCCTATTTAAGGTTGTTAAATTATAACACCCAGGAGTTTGGTATACATATCTGGTGAGATTATGGTCCCATTGTTAGATGTTATAATAAACGAAGGTTGAGAGGATTTGCGAGTAGGGGAGAAGAGCAATAGCTTTGTTTTGTTTGGGTTTAATATCAGCTGTTGATTAGAGAGCCAATTTTCCACCGTGTTAAAGGTTTTCTGGGTTAAAGTAAGGAGATCTGTAGGGGTAGAGGCTGAGCAAATCATGGTGGAATCATTGGCATATTGTATACAGGTTGTGCCTGGGATTACAGTGTGGAAGTCATTGATAAAGAGGGAGAATAGAAGGGGACCTGATATGGAGTCTTGAGGGACACCAAGGGTAACATGGAGAAGGGTGTACAGTTTGTCCTGCCATAGGACAGCCTGCTGTCCTCCACTAAGATAAGATTGAAACCATTGTATAGCATGGTTGTTTAGGGATAATTTATTTAGGGTAAGTAAGAGTAACTGGTGGTTAACCATATTGAAGGCCTTGGAAAGGTCGAGAAACAGGGCAGAAGATAGTTTGCTGTTGTTACGGTTCGAATTTATGACATTAGAAGAGGAGTGGAGGGCTGAGGTGGTACTGTGATGAGGACTAAATCCATGGTGGGAGTAGTCCAGGAGATTATGTTGAATAAGGTAGTGTAAGAGTTGTTTGTGGATACACTTTTCCATAATTTTAGCTAGAGGGGAAAGGATGGCTATCGGCCTATAGTTTGACAGCTCAATGGAGCTGCCTCCTTTGTGGAGTGGAATGACGTGATATTTTCCAGATAGTGGGGATAAAGGCTTCAGTTATGGTTCTATTTATCAAAATAGAGACAAGGTATGCTTTGGCATTGGCAGCTTTTTGCAGGTAGTCTGCGGGGAAGAGGTCAGCTGAAAGGGTGGTTGATCTGAGTTTTTTAATTAGGGCTCTAATGAGTGAGGTAGGAACTTTTTGGAAGCTAAAGGAGGATTTCAGGATGGTTATTCAGCAGAATGTCTGGGGCAAAGAAAAAGGGGAGTACTTGTATTAATTGCGAAAAGAGCTCCAATAGTAATAGAAGAGGGGAATAAGATAATAATGTCAGATTTGTAGTCCTAAGGGGCTACTGGCAAGGGAGGATGATTGCTCTGGCATGTATTTATATTCCACTTAGAACTGCTACAATGGAGCTTAAGAAAATTCTAGGATAAGTAATTAACTTTCAGCATGGAATATCACTTGTACGATAAACTCTCAGTTAACTGGAACTCTCAAGCAACCGGCAAAAAAAAAAAAATGAAGAACTACAGTACAATTTTCATGTGTTGCACTTTCTGTCCCCGTCCCGCCGCAGAAACATACCTTACGTTTTTAGAGTTTTAAAGGTTTAAAAAGGAAGATAGGAATAAATTCACTCTTTCCCCAACCTGAGAATAAGTCAAACCTAACAAAAGTAGTATAAGGTAGAGAATTAGTCAGGCCTATTTTTAATAGTAACTCTCAAGCAAACAGAAACTACAGTTATCTGGCATCTACCAATCCCCAACGGTGCCGGTTAACTGAGAGTTTACTGTAGTTTGGTACTGGAATTTGATTTGCAACAGTGAGGATGTATCTGTGGGGACGAGAAGGGAAAATATAACAAAAGAGGTTAAATTTTTGAAGACATTTATGAAAATATTTGGTATGGAAAATGTGACTTCAGTACTAGGAGTTTGTACAGAATTTACATATTTTTACCCCAAAGTACAAAAGCTGGGCTAGGTTAGACAGACATTATATTTCAGACAAACATGTGCATTTAATTGAAAGTTTTGATATGCATACAATAACTGCGTCAGATCACGTGACAATAATAACTAAAATAAAAATGCAGAGTAATGAAATATAAATGACACACCAGCACTTCCCCATCTGTTAAAAAGAGAGGAATTTAAGGAATGGTTAGTGGAATCAGGAGTTATTAGAGAAGACAGAAATTTCTACCAAAAATATGACTGGGAGTGAAGTAAAATTAAAGTGAAGTTTAAAAACAGCGTGGAAATAAATGAAGAAAAAGAGATATGGTTAAGAAGTAACGAATTATTTAGAGGGACTGACAAAAGTTAAGTATTGCAGAATAGGGGGAATCTCACAGAACAAGAATGGGAGTAATTACAGAGTGCTAAAGAAAAAAATAAGGGACTACCCCGATAATATGCACGTGTTTAGAAAGAGTCCCTTTAAAAAAAGAAGTTATGTACTCACCATAACGTTCCATCTATGTTGTCCATTTTCATTCTTCCTCAACTAATGGGTTCGGATCCTATCCTTCAGATCTGACTTGGCCGTTGCTAAAGCTCGTGGCAACCAAAAACTCTCAAGCTTCACCCTTACCCATAGTGGACCAACCCCAAGTACCTCAGATCTTTTTTGCCGATTTTTAGTAGAAAGAACTGTTTGTAGTGCAGTTGAATAAGGAGATGACTATATCTGGAGCTCAGTATAAAGGACAGTGATATCCTTTAACAATTTATACTTCCAGGAGTCTACAAAGGGTGTGGGGTGGTGTGTGGGGAGTTGAGGAAGAATGAAAATGGGCAACACAGATGAGATGTTACGGTGAGTACATAACTTTTTTTATCTGATGTCAATTTTCATTCTATCCTTAACTAATGGGACAGAGTCCCCCTCTACCTAAGATCCCAGGTTGACTCACGGAAGGATATTCCTGAGCACCATTGAACCAAATGATGCTCTACCTGTGGAGACCAGATCCAATTTGTAATGAGTAACAAAGTTATGTGGAGTAGCCCAAGTTGCCACAGCACATATATCATCCATCGATGCTCTAGATTGGAAAACTGAGGAAGTTGCCATTGATCTAGTTGAATGGCTCTTCGTAACGGTTTTGGTAAAGTAACACCCAGTTTACTATAAATAAATGAAATGCAGTCAGTTATCCATTTGGCTAAAGTTACTTTGACAACTGGCTTCCCCAATTTCCTTTCCTTTCTGCAAGTGAAATAGGCAGTTGGTCAGCTTTTCTGACGTCTTTTGTTCTATTTGGTAAAAATGTAATTGTCTGTGGACATCCAGTAAGTGTAACATGTATGCACCTTTGCTAGCATAATTAGGAAAGAATACTGGCAAATTAATAGACTGATTGATAATAGATTCTGACACCACCTTAGGAAGAAAGGATGCATTAGTTCACAGTGTAACTATATCCTTGTGAAAAAACAAATATGGAGGTTTTGAAGACAAAGCTTGAATCTCTAAAATTTGTCTGGCAGAAGTAATGGCTACTGGAAATATTGTCTTCCAAGAATTGTGAAAAACCAAATATGGAGGTTTTGAAGACAAAGCTTGAATCTCTAAAATTTGTCTGGCAGAAGTAATGGCTACTGGAAATATTGTCTTCCAAGAAAGATATTTAAGGTCACACTTAGCTACTGTTTAGAAGGGGGAATGAATAAGTGCTTGCATTACCAGATTTAGGTCCCATGGGGGAGTAGAGTCTTTAAAGGTAGGTCGTGAAAGAAGCATGCCTAGAAAAAAGGCTTTGCAGAACTTTTGAGAGGCAACAGTGGAACCATCAAATCCCATGTGAAAATTTGATATTGCTGCTAACTGAACTTTAACTGTTGAAGAACTAGCTCCTTCTTTAAAAAGTAGGGCCAAAAATTCAAGGATGTTATGTACTGGAGCTGAAAAAGGATCAGCATTGCTTTGAAGTGCCCAGTAAACAAACCTTTTCCATTTACTGGAATAAAGCTTACATGTAGAAGGTTTATGGGAAGATAAAAGTATATGTCAGATTGGGGAAGGGGAGTATAGATTGTGTGTCTATTAATGGAATTAGAGAAACCAGGCCATCAGCCTGAGGTCAGAATGTCTGGAAATGGATCCAGAATCCAAGGTTGGTAAAGTAAATGAGACCATAGGAATGGGAACCCAGTCTGTTGAAACCACTAAGGTGCAACGAGGATAACTTTGCTCTTCAACTTGACAGCTTTCTGTAGGAATTTTGGAATTAGAGGGATTGGTGGATAACCATATAGTAGACCAGGGGGCCAATCATGAGGTAGAGCATCCCTCCATCTAAAAACAACCTCAAGGGTATGCTGCTAAATGCTAGGAGTCTTAACATGAAACTGCACTCACTGGAAGCAGTCCTCGCCTTGAAAGTCACAGACATTTGTGCAGTCACTGAGACCTGGTTTAAGGCTGTGGAGAACACCCCAGCCATACTGGATTACACCTCCTTCCACTCGTTCAGACCACAAACTGAAGGAGGTAGTGTATCAATATTCATTAAAGATAAATAAACCTCCAGATTGGTTAAACAGTATGACTTTGTGGAGATACTTCAGGTCCAATTAACTGTTGATAGGACACCTATTCAAGTCATTGCCAGCTACAGGACCCCCTCCATGAATCAGTGCACCCACTCTTTCTATTTGAGTCTGTCAAGATACATCCGAATACCATAGTTTTGGACAACTTTAACTACCCATCCATTGACTGGGTAAATTACTTGTGCCCAAACTCACTTGCCCAAGGGTTCCTCGACTTTAACTCCAGTGCCCTGGACAAGTTGGTTGACACCCCCACAAGGGGTGCCAACATCCTGGATCTGGTGCTTACCAATATGGGGGACCACTTTAGCACCCCTACAGTGAGGTCTTCCCTGCTGAGATCTGACCACATATCAGTCTCATTTGAAGTAACTATCACACCTGACCCCCCCCCCCCCAACAGCAACTGAACTAAAAAACTTCTCCAAAGCAGATTATAGCCACTTATGAGATGGTATAAATAGCTTCATACTACTTCCCCCCCCCCTCATATGGAACTGGCAACTATGCTTTATACAAACACCTGTATAACTGCATTGACTCGCCCGTACCTGATAGGACCAAAGCAACCTCCTCAAGGAAGAGCAAACCTGCTTGGTAGACCATTACCATTAACAGGCTTTACCATAAGAGGAAGAAATTGCTGTCTAAGAGTAAGAGAGAGCGATCCCTAAAGTGGAAACACTCCCTTCTCAGGGGAGTTTGCTTAAACAAGCAAATAAGACTTCTTGTGAAGTCCTCCAAAGCAAACTACGAGTCCAAATTAGCTTCCTCAACTAAGGACAACCATAAGGAGCCGGTTATTTACATCCATAACCTAAAAGGAAAGGCCCAGATTTGTGCCAGACTGGTAGTTAATGATGTCACATATACTGAGCCTGTGGACATAGCTAATCTGTTGGCTGACAGGTTCTTTGAAAACTTCACTCCACTGTTCCCACCACATGTACCTCATGACATCCTTACCATCTGTCCCCTACCTTGTATGTCTGAAGAGCAGGTCATAAATGCTGCCCTCTCTAAAGCCAGGCTGCGTCCTACATGGGATCCAACAAGAATTAGCAACACCATTGGACCATTGGGTACTGTTTGAATCATAGTCTTAAGCACTGGCTTCATCCCAGCTGAATAGAAAATGTCCACTGTTGTTTCTTTGCACAAAGGTGGTGCTTCCACTGACCCCAAGAACTGCAGACCTATTAGCCTAACTAGTCTTATCTGCAAGGCCATGGAACAAATCATCATGGACCTTATCAACAAAGATATAGGTAATCTGTAAACACTTGACCCTACTCAGTTTGGATTTGTCAAAGGGAGATCATGCCTGTTAAACCTGATGGACTTCTTCGATATAGTCACCTAAGCTCTGGACGAGGGGAAATCTGTGCATACAGCCCACCTAGACTTAGCCAAGGATTTTGACACTATCCCTGCTCAGGCATCATTGACAAACTTATCCAGCTAGGTATCAACTCTTATATTGTTAGCTGGGTCACTAACTGGCTCACTGCTAGAACACACATAGTCAAAATAGGGGAATCCACCTCCAACAGCAGACATGTAACCAGTGGTGTTCCACAAGAATCAGTCCTGGGACCTCTACTGTTTGGAATCTGTTTCTCCGAATTACAAGCAAAAGTTAAGGTCTGTGGCTGACAAATTTTGCTGATGACTGCAAACTGGGAGCAGTCATAGAATCTCCAAGTGATGTCAGTATCCTACAAAAGGGCCATGCCAAAGTCATGGCCTTAAACTCCATGCAAAAAATGTGTTATCATCCCTTTCAGTAAGTGCAATGTTCCTGCTAACTATCAGATCAATAGCAACACCCTAAGTATGCACTGAGTGGTGAGAGACCTGGGCACACAGGTTGACAGAAACCTTGCCTTTAATCACCATGTCTCCACAGTAGTAAGAAGAAGATTCTGTATTGCTCATCTCATAAGTAAGTGCATTGCCTCCAGAATAAAAGAAGTTCTAACCTTTCTGTACTCTTTCCTCAGGCCAATAACTGAGTACAACACCCCTTTTGGTATGTACCTTTTCAAGCACCTGCAACAATTGGAGAGACCACAAAGGTTCCTCCCAAGGAGAATTCAAGGTCTTCAGCATCTGTCCTATGTGGATCATCTGAAGTCGCTGTCAATGTATTCTATTTCATACAGACTACTCAGAGGCAGTCTCGGCCTTGCATATAAGGTTATCTCTGACTCTGCTTTATTGGAAATTATGCATAATCGCAAGTCAAGTGGTGAATGGATTACTCACTCTAAAGACTCTAAAGACCTTAACCTGGTATGTGACATTAATACAACCTACTAGAGGGACAAATTTGTCTCTCAGAGGTTCACACACCTTTGGAACAGACTCCCACTTCATGTCAAACAGAGCACCTCATTGGACATTTTCATACGCAATCTGGACGATTAGATGGGTAACCACAAATTCACCCTGGGGGTTCCACCTGTGTCCCTCTTGGATGGGCAGTAGGTGCTGATTGTGGAAATAAGGGTAGAACTCGGCTAGGGTTGTAAGGGTCTTAGGACCATTAGCATAATAACTTCCAATGATCCTATTCCCCCTCTGGTAGGATTAGGGTAAAGTAGCTGCTGCTGCATTTGTTGTTTAGGGGAGAAACAAAAAGATCGCAACAAGGCTGGCCCTATCAACCCAAAATCATTTCCATCATGTTCTTGTTGAAAGACCAGTTGTAAGGTAGGAGAATGCACCTGCTCAGTTTGTCTGCTATCACATTGAGCTTCCCCAGAATATGTGTTGCTATGAGAAAGCTGTTGGATGATATCCCCCATTGCCATATTCTGAGCACTTCTTGACACAAGGGGTGTGATCTGGTCCCTCCTTGCTTGTTGATGTACCAAACTACTGACATATTGTCCATTTGAATTGCAGTCATCCCCGAAGGGCGAGCATCTTGGAAGGCCTGCAGTGCTAAAAGCATTGCCCTCACCTCTAGGACATTAATATGCAAGTTGGCCTCTTTGGGGGACCAAGTGCCTTGGACTGTCCCCCCCCCCCCCCCCCCACCGGGAAGCATCTGTAGTGACTATGGCCTTGGGCTGAGGGGGGAATGAACAGACAGCCTTGTAGAACCTGACCTGACTGAATCTGCCACCTGAAATCTCTTCTGCATGTGTGAGTGATTCATATAAGAGGTGACATGGGTTGGTAAAGTAGCAGTCATTGTATTGCCAGCATCCATTGGAGAATCATTGTGTAAAATCTGGCTAAAGGTTCCAGAGTTTTCACCACTGACATTGACCCTGGAGCTTGAAGGTCCAAGTAGGCTGTAATTTTGGTACTGCAGAATATTTTTTCTAACTTGTGATCTTACAGTTTGAACCCTTGAGGGAGGCAGTGAAGCTATCATTTACTTTGTGTTGAACAGTGTTCCTATGAAGTCCAAGTTCTGAGTTTGTTCCAGTTGAGACTTATCCTAGTTTATTGTTCTCTCCAGATGAGAACATATCTTGAGAACCAGATCTCTTCCCTTATCAATTGATACCTGGTTGGGACAGTAATGTGTATGGAAATGCCCAGAATCCTTGCAGTTTCAAGTGAGCTGCCACTATTGCTATGCATATGGTGAACGCCCTGGGGGTTGTGCTGAAATCAAAGGGCAGAACTCTGAGTTTCTGAATTGGTAATGACTGGCTCCCAGCTGGAAGTGTAAGTACCTTCTGGAACATCCATTCATCTTTATCCTGAAGGTCTGTCGAGCACATCCAGTCGTACTTGCCCAGAAAAGGGAGAATGGACTGAACCCTGACTATCCAAAACTTGGTATGTGAAACTGACTTGTGTAAGTTGGTCTCCAGTCCCTGTTTTCTTTGGCAATAAAAAGAATCTTGAGTTAGTTCCGGATTCTTTCTGGTCTGGTGGGAACTCTTGGATGACTTTTTTTTTTTCTGGAAACCTTTGAACCTGAATTGCTGCTTGTTCCCTCTGACTGAGTGGAACATTGGGGATTTTTCTTGAAATTGGAGGAGGAAGGTAAAATGGTACTGTATATCCTCTGGAAATAATTCTCTGCACCCAAGTATCTGTCATTATTTCTAGACAGGCTGTCTGATGCAGGGATAGTCGACCCCCGATTGCCTCCAGAGTAGGGCAATCATGCTTCCTTTTAGGAATGCTGGAAGGGTCTGTCAAAGAATCTATCTCTGTACCCCTAGTTTTGCAGGCCACCTCTGCCTCGGGGGTGGTGTCTAGCATTTGAGTTCCCCCCCTCTACTCCTGTGGGAACTTCCTCCACTTGTGTCCTGGAAAGGTCCCTGGGATTTCTTGAACCACATCTTCTGACCACCTCATTGATTCCTAAAAAAAGGATCTTTGATGGATCAAAAAATGTGCTCCCACAGCAGACAGGGTCTTTCCATAGGTTCATAGGAGTGTACTTGGCTGCTGGCCCTGGAGCCTTTACAAGCCTAGCCCATGCCTCTATTAAGTAGAGCCACTGGAGTGATTCCCGAGGTGACCTTTCTATTTCTCATCCACTCATTAAGATTTCCCTTGAAGAGGGCCAGTGAGGTCCTTTGCTTGACATGTATGGGAAGTATATTCCAAAGCATGGGGAGTCTCTGGGTTATTAACCTGTTCCTCCAGCATGTTCTGTTGATTGTGGTAATGAGGTTAAGGTCTCTGAAGCATGTGGTGCGGAGGGATTGGGATTTCTTTAGATGTAGCATTTCTAACAGTGCTGGGTCAGACATGGCTTTGTAAGTCAAGCAGAGATCACCTCTTAGACGATATGAGACAGAGAATAGCTGGAGTTTTTTTGAGTCTGTCCGTTTATGGCATGTGTTTAAGGCGTAGGATCCTCTTCATGAGGTACTTTTGTGGCCTTTCCAGCTGTTGCATGTGTCTAGTGAGATACATGCCAAATGGGGTATTATACTCTATGATTGGCCTAATGAGGGAAGAGTAGAGAGATGATGACCTCTTTTTTCCTGGATGCAAAACCCTTGGTAATGAGATGTGCCCCATAGAAGGACTTTCTGACCAGAGTAGCAATGTAGTGGTTGAAGGAGAGGTTGCTGTCAACCTGTGTCCCCAGATCTCTTATAACATCTTCAGTGTTCAGTGGGCTCCCATCCATGTGGTAATTAGTGAGAACTGAGTTTTTCCCAAAAGGGATGAGATACATTTTTTGGTGTTAAGCTTAAGGTCATGGTTTCGACACCAGTCACTGGTCTCAATGAGGCCTTTCTATAGGATGTCTGCATCACTTGGGGAGTTAATAATGGCTCCCAATTGGTTTTCTAATTTTTCAATTGTGAACGATGTTTGGTTATTTTTTGGCCTTGTATTTTTTATTTCTCTGAATATCCATGTATTCATAAAGGGGCCTACAAATTCTATACTGCACATTTTATTTCAGGATTTTATTTGTTATGGCAAAACTAAGAAAGACCTTCAGCGACCTAAAAGACTATACAGTTTTGATGCCCTAAAAGAGAGTAGCTTTATAG
Organism: Protopterus annectens; assembly: GCF_019279795.1. Classification (NCBI taxonomy): domain Eukaryota; kingdom Metazoa; phylum Chordata; order Ceratodontiformes; family Protopteridae; genus Protopterus; species Protopterus annectens. The sequence continues at coordinate 1,718,940,403 of NC_056743.1, read as the reverse complement.
GTGTGTTGATTTCCCTTTGAGCCCACATCTGATGAAGTAATATGTAAACGAAAACGTAATGTGGAACATTTATATGTGCTGAGTGTTGCTGGAAGTGAAAGCTGTTTTAAAGCTGTTAAACTTTTCATCTCATCCTTTCCTTCTCTGTGGCTTTACTGTTTCACCTACTGCATTGTTTTTTGGACTTCTCCTTATTCAACCTAGTGAGAGGGGCATCAGTGTGCTTCACTGTCGAGTCACCTATGATTAGTGTATTGGGCAAGCTGTTTTGCCTTAGGGGCTTAGGTTGAGGAGCATGCTGTGTAGGTGAGCTGTGTGTCTTGTGGTTTGTGATGTGTTGTGGTGGTCAAGTGCATTTCTGCCTTGGAGGTCTCTGCTGTTTGGGTAGATTTCTATTGAGAGCCTCCGCGAAGGTGAATGTGTGGTTTGTGTTTTTTTGTATGAGCTGTGATGGTGGGTGTTCTGAAGGGCTATGTGTTGCATGTGGTGTGGTGTAGCTGTTGACCTTCTCAATCCTTCTCACACCTGGATAATATGTCTTTTACTGTGTGGCCAAAGACATGCTGTGAAAAGGAGCATTGATGAACAAAGACTTGAAAGGCTCTGCAAAATCACATAAGAGCATCCAGGCATGCCTCCTAATAGAAATGCCTGAACTTGCTGCCCTTGAGGTTTGTTCGCCTACGTGCTAAATGATCCTTATAGAAGAATTGGAAATAGATTGCAGGGTAGACAACTAAGAAGTTAAGGAAGATTGTTTTAATTCAGAAATGGATCCTGAGAGTATATTTGAGAGTTCTCTAATCAAATCCCTCTGCAGACTGGTGAAATGTGCCAGACAGTTCAGTGATCTTAAGGCGAAGGTCACTGAAGCATAGACTCTCTTCCCAAACCTGTCCATCACCTGAGATTCCCTGTTGGGGGATGAACAGTGGAACTCTCTTCAGCAAGTTCCTATTTAGTACCCACCATCACGACCATGGCATCAACGGGCACCCCTTTTCCCCAAAACTGTTTGTCCACAGATGGTGGCATAATTTAGTCTGGTCTCTGAGGTATAGGTTCAGTAGTATCAGGCTCCTTCCACACCCACCGAGAGATCAACTCAATGAGCTGTTCAGTGGGTGGAATTACCCAGGAGGTAGACAGGCCAGTACAAAAAACATCCAGGAATACAGACTCCTCAGATTAAGGGTTGGTGGGCATCCAGCCACCGCTTTGCTTAAGGATTTCAAGGATGTCTGCAAATGAGACATCTTCAGGAGGTGACCATGGAGAAGATCCTTCACTTTCCTCACAGTCCATATGTTCTGTGATAGACTTCTCTGGGTAGTCCAAGTATTTCCTCTTACACATCATCTTCTTAGGGACTTCCTCAGTGGGATGCTCTGGAGAGGTGTCAGGAGAAGTCAGGATACTCTGTTGGGAAGCCTAGGATTTTCATACTGGCTGTCCCTGTGGAAAAGAGTGATGAGACTGAGTGCAGAGACATCAGATTGTAGAATTTAGATCTGTGGGGTGTAGGATCTGTCTGTTGCTGAAACAGACAGTGCTCTCTCCATAGCCTCAAAGGTGGACTGTCCCAGAGAGGGAGAAAACTATGGATTCAAAAAGGCAAACTTTACAATTGCTGTCCATCCCTGCTCCGAAGACAAATCCCCCTGATGTAGAAGCTGGAACCAAGCTAACCAGTGCTGAGACTCTGAGATGTAGAGGTGGCACCAAAATCTTTGGAGACTACTTCAACCCTTCCGATCTGACAGGGAAGTTTTGACTCCGAGAGCTCTCCTGCTCTGACTGAACCGTAGTGCTCAGAGCAAACTTAGGATCCAAAGACAAAGCTATCCTGAGATCTCAGTCTGCCACAGAGCTGAACGGCTTGGATCCACAACTTTGAGACCGCATTAGGAGTCAGAGGAGTAACTGGTAAAGAGGGTGTGTAAGAAATGTGGATCTCCTGTCCCAAAGGGGTAGGTGCTGGTAAGGCACCCATCTGACTCTGCACTGAGAGAATCTCTCACCATTCTTTCCATATCTTCTTCTGTTAGACTCTTAGAAGAGTGAATGGAAATTAGAGAGAGGGATCTGTGTCTCTCCAAAAAGAATGAGGGGACCCTGGAAGGTATGGGGGTCCACCAAAAGAGAATATGTGGTCCTTGGCAGGCAGCTAATGCTGGGAAAAGTGGTTGGTTCCAGTTATGTTTTTTATTGGATCCAAAGAAGTTGGATCCAATGATTTTTTTCTGCTTAGGATCCAATGTTGAGTCCATATCAGATAATTTTTTTCTTGTTCTTATTAAGATTCATTGATGAGGTTGGATCTGATTGAAGTCTCTTTTGAATGCTCCAAGGTCCTGGAGGAGGAAGTAGATGGACCCAAAGAAGGAGATTTTGAGTCTTTAGATTTTTTTGACTTAGCTCCAGATAAAGCTTTTCTGAAAGCAGAAGGAAGCAAACCCTTTACTATTAGTTTATTTTTCTCTCAACGAGCACTGGGGTTAAACCCATGACAAATCGCACAGTCTTCCTGTAAACGCAGATGACCAAGTCAATATACACAGTGTGGGCATCAGATACTGCAATTTTATGCTCACACTTGAGGCATTTCTTGAACCCACCTGGGCCTTTCTCTGCCATAGTTAGAAGAGATAAAACACAGTACATGCACTGTCAACGAAAAGCAGTACGAGACTAAACATTTTAAGCAAAGAATAGAGAATTACCACAATGGTATTAAAGAATCTACACTCCGTGTAGTAGCAAGGGAAAGGAGTACTTGAGATTGTATTGAAGGTACAAAATGTACAGAATTAAGAAAAATATTAAGTAGAGATATTATCCGCAGTAGTGCAGCGGTAGCGTTGTTGCCTCACAACAAGAGGTTCTCCCGTTCGATGGCAACCCCTAACTGGGAAAAGCCGAAAGACAAACAACAACATTAAGTAGAGATATTGTTTATAAAAGCGAAGAAGGTATGGGATGGAGACGACTTGAGAAAAATAAGGTTTTAACTTACAAGAACCACAAAATCACTAAATTAAACACTTATGTGCTTGAGAGTAACTGTCACCACGTCTTTCACATAAAACGTCAAACAAGATCTGGGGTATTTGGGCTTGATGCATTATGATTAAGGGAGAAGCTCAAGAGTGTTTGGTTGCCATGAGCTTTAGCAACATCTGAGTCCGATCCAAGGGATCGGATCCAAACCCATTAGTTGAGGATAGAATGAAAATTGACAACATCAGATCAACTGTTTTTTGATGATGACTCCAGACCTCAAAAACGTTTAGCACAATGGCTTAGGCAACAGAAAGTAGAAAGGGTTGTTGTCAAGCCTAGGGGGCCTATATCAAGGAAAATAACCAAAGATCCTGTAGAGGTATTACAAATATTTCAGAAATTTTATGAAAATCTGTATAAAGCAGAGAAATGTAGAAATGGAAATGTTTATGGAAAAATTATATGTGCCAAGGTAGGTTAGAGGTAGATTATGGTCAATTACTAACAATTAGGACAGGAAGAGATTAGTTAAAATGGTGATATATAATTACTGTACAGGAAAGTCCCCAGGGATAGATGGAATTCTTGTGGAAGTTTAGAAGCCAGGAGGGAAAAAGTGATAAAGATCTGGAAGGTTTTGTTTAACAGTATTTTAAAAGAAGGAGAAGCACCAACATTCTGGAAAAAAAGCAGCGCTAAAGATGGTAAAGACCCTTCAGATCCAGTTTCATATAGGCCCATTTAATTCTAAACCATGATTATAAAGTGTTTATGTGTATAATGGCTAAACAAATGGCAAAGGCAATGCCAAAACTGATAGATATGGATCAGTGTGGTTTTGTGGAGGGATGGCAAACATTTGACAACATTAATATAACAGTGATGATCCATAGGGCAGCAGAATGTAAGAAAATACCACTGCTGTTGTTGGGTCTTGATGCAGAGAAAGCATTTAACAGAGTAACCTGCGATTTAATGAATAGAGCAGTGGAAGCATTTGAATTCCATGATAAAATTATTAGGTTGATTAGCAGGATATATGAGGGATTGGAGGCGGGAAATAAAGTTGGGGGTGTATTCTCTGATAAGTTTAGTTTGAGCAGAGGAATCAAGCAGAGGAGTCATCTTTCCACTTTATTTGCCCTACATTTAGAACCATTGGCAATGAAAATAAGGAACTCAGAAATTCAAAGATAAAATTGTTATGGCAGTCAAGAAAATTTGGCTTTATTTGCAGTTGATATTATTTTGTAACTGGTAAAACCAGAAAAGGACATTTTCATGTTGTGGAACATTCTGCGACGGTTTCAAGTCCTTTCAAGATACAAAATTAATGAAGATAAAAGAAGGGCAGTAGCTGTAACTAGTGTACCAACACATGGATTTGTTCAGCAGTACCCATATTTATGGGGACATGGTAAAATGAAGTACTTAGTATGTATTAAAAAGGATTCTGTTATGCCAGTAAAGGATATGTGGGAAGTGACTAAACAAATAATACAAACAATGAGAAATTAAAGTTCTGTGTTATGGATAAGGATAGCAAGTTGCAAGCAGTGAAAATGTTTTATTCCATTTAGTTTTATATACAGGTCCGGTATATTTTTATCAACAAGAGAAAGTTTGGATCGCAATTAAAGCGTTGAAGGATTTTATCTGGGAGGGGAAGTGGGCAAGAATTAAGTGGGATAAGATTATCTTTTTAATAGAACATAATTTGAATATTTCATAGCTATACATTTAAGGCTCATAGACATGATACAAGCAGAAGGTTACAATTCCGAGTGGAAAGGAATGATGATGGAGGGTTCAGGAAACAACGAGAGACTGAAATTTTGTTTACAGATCACTGAGGAAAATAACCATACAAAATATTATATTCATAAACTTGCATAGAGTATTTTAAAAATGAAGCCAACACAGGAATGGAGAAAGGAGATTTTGACAATAGGGATAACTGCAGATATAGGTACAGAAAATAGGAAAGAGGGGGTCTGGAATTTACTGGAGAAAACTGGCAAAGGAACCAAGGTATTGGGAGCACACAGCTAGTAAGAAAAAGGTAATGGAGTGGAATGAGGCCTAGATGAAGAAGTTTGGATTGCAGGTTAAAGGCTGCCTTCAGAGTATAGACAAAGAGAAGGGATAGGAGAGTCCTAAGTGAAATACCTGCTCTGGTAGATTTTTTAGTGGAATCTCAAATAAAAGCTGCTGTAAAATATGGATAATTAGTAATGTATATAAAATATTGCTTGATAACTGTAAGAATCAATCAGGGGAAGTTAGAAAAGCTTATATCTTACTATCCATATCCATAAACAAAAGCTTCCAGTTTCTCAGTTTTGTATTATCTTTTTAGTCTTCCCACGTATCTTTAGCTGCCATAACAGAAGCCTATTTAATCCATACTACTAAATATTTTGTCTTATCATGGCCCCATATATACGGGTAATTGCTGAACCAATTTTTTTGAGAGTATATAATATACAGCTATAGTCTTTGTTTTATCTTCCATGAATTTTATATCATGAAAAGATGTGAAATTGTCTCAAAATGTTCCACAACACAAAATGTCATTTTCTGGATTTATCAAGTACAAAATAATATCCTCTGCAAATATTTCTTGGATACATACCAATTATATCCATGAGTTTCTGAGTCTCATATTTTCTTTACCAGTGACACTAAATATAAAGCAAATAAAGGGAAAGAAGACACCCCTGCTGGGTTGTTCTGTTCAAACACAGCTTATCAGACATCCTTTATATAGCCCCCTAATTATCCTGATCATTGTATCAGAGAACGCATTTGCTTACATTTTCGTCCTCATAAAATCCCAACTTAGTCTCTTGCATGCTTTCTCTGCATCAAGACCCACCAACAACAGCATTTGCTCTAGATCATCATTGTTCTATAATGTTGTCAAATGTTTACCTTCCCTCCACAAAACCACATTGATCCATATCTCTCAATTTTGGCAACACCTTTGCCATTCTATTTTCCATTATAGACATAAACAGCTTATAACAATGGTTTAAAATTGAAATGTGTCTATATAAAGCTGGATCAGAAGGGTCTTTACCCTCTGTGAGTAATACAGCTACCACAGCTTTCTTCCAAGAATGCTGGTGCTTCCCCTCCTTTTAAAGCAGTATTAAGCAAAATCTTCCTGACATTCTTCCCTCTTAACGTCCAAACTTCCAGAGGAATACCATCTGTTTCTGGAGACTTCCCTTCAGATTAATTATACATCACTATTTTTATCTCATGTCTTGCTATAAAAACTATTAGTTGTTGACCTTCATCTTCCTCTAACCTTGAAATAATTAAGTCTTCCATAAATATTTCTGTTTATGCTCTTTCTTGGTATGCAGATTCCTCTGCTTTATACAGATTTCCATAGAACTTCTGAAGTATCTCTCATGCCTCTTTAGGGTCTTTGGTTATTTTTCTTGTCATAAGCGCCCTAATTTTTGTGACAACCCTTTCTATTTTCTGTTGCTTAAGTCATTGGGCTAATAGATTTTGTGCTGTGGAGTTATCAAAAATACTTGCTTAATAGCAGTCATTCCAAACGTATGTGAATTATCGAAATACTCCCTTATTTTCCTTTTAGCACTCAATTACTCCTGTAATTGTTCTTTAAGGTTCCCGTTTGTCTCCAATACTTTAACCCTTCATAACTTCTCTGAATAATTTCTATTACTTTATTTCCCATATCTCTTTCCATCTCATTGTTACCATATTTTTAATTCTGTTTTCATTTTCTCCACCTCCCTAGCTATCCATTTATGAAGAAATTTGTATTGTTCTTTAATAACTTTTCAATCATGTCTACTACCCATTCTTTAAATTCCTCTCTTTTTTAACAAATAAGAGAAAGTGCTAGTTGCTTTTGTTTATTTGATTGCTCTGCATCTTTATCTTAGTGTTTAATGGTGTGTGATTTGAAGTAGTTATTGGATGTGTTTCATAGGTTCATATTTGTGTACTAGGTTAAGAACCACCAGGGCCTTTATAAGCCTAGACTAGCAATCCAACCCACTTGTGTCTCTGTGTATCATGGGAGTTTAAAACACAAAAGGAAGCAACCTCACTGCCGAATTGTACTCCTTCCAAAAAACAGTGTCCAAACATAAACGAGAAAAGGAGTATCAAACCACGATCAGGACCAAATAAATGCGTGCAGCAAAATTTGGTAAAATATGAAATCTTTATTCCATCAAACAGAATGTAGAGTAAGCGCTTTCGCGTAGGAAGTCCCACGTTTCATCAGACAATTAAACACAAACAGCAACCCCATTTTATACTCTTCGCATATAGCAAGGCGGGAAAATTAACTAGATAATTGATCAATCAACATATCAAAAAAGGGTTCGTAACTAGATGCATATTCCAACTGCAGCGTCGCTGCTATTTTACCAAATATAAATGTAAAGATGTGCAAACACAAGCAAATTCATCTGCCAAAGCAGTGGTTGGATACAATTTAAACTGCAACATCGCTATAAAACTGCTAAGTATATAATATATGTAAATGCGAGCAGATTCATTAAACAAACAATAAAACTATAATAGTAAAAATAGACAGAAGGGTGAAGATGCAAGTTATATAGAGCATGTAAATAGGGCATGTAAATAGACAATGGATGTAAATATAGATTTGAACATGCAAATGTAGAAAAAGGGAAAGAAATACGGACATTCTAAATTTCATTAAATTCCAAAACTTTCTAAATCCATTAGATACCAAAATTATGATGCAAACAAACAGATAAATATACGAATAAATAAATAAATAAATAAATAAATATACCTAACTCATGGGAGTTTATTAGGAAGTTTCTGGAGGTTATGGTTGTGTATGTTAGTTTGGGTATTACTGTCTGCCTATGTTTATCACAGATATGAGACCAGACCCAAGCTGAATTTCCAATATCCCATCCATTTGTCGAGGTTATGCTTAAATAGGGTTAGTTATAGACTCTGGTTTACATGACCGAGGAGCCTTTCCACAGCATGGTGATCTCTGACATACATGTATATCTCACCAGCATGCCTTATTTATGTTGCAAGCAAAATTTAAATCCTTAGATTTAGTGGTTCTGATGCTGTTTCTTTTATGGATGTGCAAAAGGTTCATCAGAGCTGGATGAAAAGATGCCTTGCATGCCAGGCATGGATCTCGTCTCACTAACATGTAGGAGACAGAGTATAGAGATAGGATATTAAGGTGATTTGTATAGGACAATGTGTTTATACCCTTGATTCTCCTGGTAATGAACCTTTATGGGCATTCGAGTTGTATATGTCTGGTCAGGTATATACTGAAGGGGGGCATAGACTCAGTGATGGGACTGATGAGGACCGACCGAAAAATATTGCACTATGCCTTCCTTGGACCTAGAAGCCATGCCCTTACTTATAATTTGGGTGACACAGAATGATTTTCTTACTGTCTTGGCCACATTTTAGCTAAAGGCTAGATTACTGACTACATAAGTTCCAAGGTCCCTGACTACTAGAGCAACTCTTAGTGGTGTTTTATCAATGGAGTAATTAGCCTGCGTGGCAGTTTTCCCAATAAGGCACTATAATGCATTTCTTGGCATTGAGTTTTAGTCTGTGACTTTGGCATCAGTTATTTGTCTGTATAATACCCTCTTGTAAGATGTTTGTGCCACAGGAAGAATCTGTGATAGCTCCCAATTTGCAGTCATCTGCAGATTTGGTCAGATAAAGGCCCTTGACATTAGTTTTTACCTCCAAGAATTAGATGCCAATTGTGAATGGTCCCAGCAAGGAACCATGAAGTACTGTGCTGGTGATCGGTCTCTTAGTGGCGGTGGTATTACCAGTCATGATTTGCTGGGTCCTGTCTTTGAATGAGCTGGTAATGCAGTGAGTTATTTAGGGGTATATGCCCATTTGGTGAGTTTATCAATTATACCTGAGTAGGGTATTGTATCAAATGCCTTAGCCAGCTCCAGGTAGAAGGTATTCATCATTTCCCCTCATCCACTGCCTTGATGACCTTCTCAAAGAAGTCCACCAGGTTTAGTAGGCATGACCTTCCAAATTAGGTTGGGTCCAGTGTCTGAAGGTTGCCTGTGTCTTAACTGGACATTTCCATGATAATTCCATGATAATTCATTTTAGTCTGATAGGCCTGTAGATTTTAGGGTCGGTTGATGGTTCTCCCTTGGGATAACTGTTGCAGTCCTAACATCTTGTAGTGTAAAGCCTATTTTGAGGCTGTAGATGAAAAGTGCTGCAAGTGTTCTGATAAGTCATGTTTCATGCTATTTTGGAGGCATCCTGGTATATTATCAGGCTGTGTATGTGAGGCTGTGTTTTTGTCTTTACCAAGCATCACCAGGACCTGCTCTCTCTTAATAGTTGGGAGGGGGGGCTAATACTAGTAGGTATTTCATGGGGGAAGGCAGAGCGGAGTGGGGGATGAAGTTTGAGGGGAATTTGTCATCTAGCAAATTTGCAATGCTGCTCTGCTCAGTGAAAGTGGCACCATTGATCAGTTCAGGACACTGATGTGTGCTGCCTTTGCGGTTCCCACTAGTGTGGTTAGTTTTCAGAGTTTGTTTTGGGCTGACTTCTAATAGGTATAGCAGCCTCTGTACAGCCATTTACATGGTTGCACAGGGTGTCTGTCAAAAATTCCACATAGGTTGCTGTGAAATCAGTTGGGAGGGGCAATGAGTATTGACAAACTATTGCTTGATAAGAACCACTCAAATCAACTATATGCCAACAGATAAAAATAATAAAAATGGGAGCCACCTTGAAAAAATGCACTCCTTTAATATCCCAAGTTTTAGCACTTTCATCCAGGTATGTGGACTTTTTCAGAATAAATCAACAAATCAATTACTTCTAATATTTATACCTCACACACTTCCAGTTAATTCATTAAAAAATAGCTCATTCTATTAATTAATCAGTCAAATCCCTTCTTCTTCTTTTTTCAGCTTTTCCCGGTTAGGGGTCACCACAGCAGATCACCTGTCTGCTCATGATTGGCAGTGGAGTTTTACAGTGTCAAGTTGCCAGCCCGGCTCCTAACCTTCCACAGAAGGCACACATAACACACACACACTCATGCCTAGGGCCATTTTACAGTGTCCAATCCACCTACAGCATGTATTTGGGACGTGGGAGGAAACCGGAGCACCCGGAGGAAACCCATGTGACCACAGGGAGGACATGCAGACTCTGCACAGAAGGCACCCCAGCCGAGGATCGAACCGGAGAACCTCTTGCTGTGACGCTGCAACGCTAACCGCTGCACCACCACGGGCACCCTAATCAGTCAAATCCCTAAGGCAGTTAAATACCAGAAAATGTTGACAATTAATAATATAAATACAAATATATTCTCATATTTTACAAAATCACTAAAAACATATAGTTAATATCTATGTTATAAAAATCAATCTTGACGTTATTTTCTAAAAGATAACGCTTTTAATTTTAAAACACTACTAATTAATAACATATCAGTCAGTCCCCAGCCCTCATTTGCATTAGTTGCCAATTCCCATTTTAGTTCTTTTTGTTTTAAAACATTCCATGAACCACCCCTTATAACTATAGTAACATTGTCAATGATATAAAACATAAACTTATGACTTTTATAAACACAAAGATGCTTGAAAAGTACATTATGCTCGTACTTGTTACTAATATATAAATGTCTGTAAATCCTAGCCTTTAATAGTTGCTTAGTTTTCCCTATATAAAAACTAGGGCAATGTTGACACTGTGATTTGAGGCTCATGAAGGCAGGCAAGGGGGGGGGGGGGGTCTGGCGGTTATGAGCACCAATGTGTATATTTGTAAGATATTGGAAATATTATTTAATGACACATGTCAGGAAGTGTCTGTGATGAAAGGATATGCTGCCAGCACAGTTAGCTGAATTTTATAAATAACTATATGTCATTGGTGAATATCAAAATGATTTATACAAGATGCTTGTGTTACAAATGTATTAGAACTGCAAATGTATGTCATGTGTATATCAAATTGCTTGTACAGACGTGTGTGTTGAAAAGGTATTAGCAAAGTGCTGTTTGAAATGTAACCACAGTGTGACCTACTGGAAGAGAACAGAAATGTACATACACTATTATAACTGTTTAAATGTATATATTTTAACAATGGAAACTGGAATACAGGAGGTTAACCTCAGTCCAGCAAAGGTTAGAAAAATATCTGAAATTAAATTACTTTACAGGCTATGCAATAAAGAGGCCATCTCTCAAGCTTTCAATGCAGCTAGAGACCCAAAGTCTGTACTAGGAAGCTTTCTGTATTGTCCTTGGAGTGAACTAATTGCTACTTTTGAAGCATGAAGGATTGCAATTGTTTTATGACTTCCAACATATGCCAAAGATCTGAATAAAAGCCCTTGTCTGTATATTTGTACAGGTAGATGGTAAATGCTGCCAGTTCTAGAGATGGAGGTTTTGGGCTGGGAACTAGAAGTAATTTGAACAGAGGTAATGTCATTCTGCAAGTTATCTCAGCAGTAATGTTTTAGATATTAATTTGAGAAGTCTCTTAGTGAGACAGAGCATTCTGTATTCTGTCTTGGAACTGACAACAAAATGAACTATTCACCACACATCTGCCTTGCTCTAATGAAGTAAGATGTTCATCGTGCATACAGTTGCAGTCATAACAGATGGGGTTTTCCTGCCGTCAGGCGGGTCCTCGGTCGGCCGAATTCCAAAGTCTAGGTCGGTTGTAGTCGCTTCCTCCCTGACGTCAGTGCGACAGGGGTATAAAAGATCCAGCCGACGCCATTTTCTTCAGTCTTTCTTGCCGCGCGGTGCCCGAAGCAGAAGCAGTTCGCAAGTGCCGGTCGGCCAGCTCCTGAGATTACGAATATTGTTCAACCGAAGTCTTCTTGAAAGCTAAGTACCCCGTTGGGGAAACTTTTCTTGCCTCAGACCGATGTCAGACAAAGTTAATAATTGCATTTCATGTGGGAAGCAAATACCGCATAAGGATTTTCATTCCCTCTGCATTCCTTGCTTAGGCCCAGACCACGACGTCTCTGCCTGTCGTTTTTGTGCTACATTCAACAGACGCACTATTAAGCGTCGGGCGGAGTTCGCCCAACACTATTTTGGCAAAAAATTTAATTACATTATGTCATCGGATACTCCGGCTCCAGTTTTGAGTAAAAGACGCAAAGATAAGGACCAACATACGAGGTCCGCAACTTCTACCGACACCACGCCAAAGCCGACTACAGGTGGTCCGGTTCTCAGTGAGGTGCCTACGCAGCCCCTGACTACCGACGACACTTCATTGGCGGTGTCTTCTGTGCCCGAGGTCGCAGGCTCTTCGGCCCCACCCCGACTACAGATACCGAAGCCATTCTTGGCGGTGAAACTCAGAGTTTAGACAGACCTGCCACCTCTCAAGGTGTCTACAGGCCTTCCTCTTCTTTTTCCATCAAGGCTTTCACTAAGTCTAAATCAGCCAGGCATACTAAAAGACAAGCTCCACAGGGCCCTCCTCAAGGCCCCATGCCTAAAAAGCAGATGCTCAAAATGGCTGAGGATTTGATTACTCTTATCAGGGGTTCTCAACCCCCCCCCCCCCCCGGACAAAAGACCCAGAGTGGAGGAAGAATCCCCCTCCCCGGACCAGGCCTCCATTATTTCAGAACATTCTGAAGACCAGGAACATTCTTACTCCCCCTTTGAAGATTCTGATGCAGAGGAGTCCATTCCCTCTGTCTCCCCCACCCCCTGAGGATTACTCTTTTGGGGAAACTTTACATACCTTGAGGGAACACTTCCACTGGGAAGGCCATGAGTACTCAGACTCCAAGAAAAGGCTTAGGGATTTCCTCTTGCTCCCTCAGCACAGGCCTCTGGCTATACTTCCTGTCTTAGACATTCTAGATGATGTGTATTCGGAGGCCTGCCTTAACCCAGATTCTTTACCTCCAGCTCCAGTCAAGCCTGACAGGTATTACCGGGTTCCTGACTCACACCAATTCGTATACAAAAGCCATGCGGCTGACCCAGAAACTATATCACAGGGTCCCAAGGGAATTAAGGCCTCCACTGCTAAAAATCCATTGCCTTCAGAGAGCTTTAGAAAGGTGGGGGAAGAAGGTATACAACTCGGCCACCTTAACCATGAGGGCATTAAACTGTCAGTTCCATATGTTAAAGAACCAACAGTTTCTATTATCACAGTTGAGAAGCAAAATGTCACAACCTGAGCAACCAGACTTGAAGGAGTTGCAGGATTTGATACATAGTACAGAACAAGTGGGTAAGCATACCTTGCAATGTGGCTTTGAAGCTTAGAGGCCTCATGTAGAGCTGCTGTTACAGGATCAGTCATACGTAGACATGCCTGGCTCAAAGAGCAAACCTTACCAGATCATGTCAAAGCTAAATTACTAGATGCCCCTCTGCAAAATGATGTATTTTTTGGTGTTAAAGCTGAGGAGGTATTAAAAAAAATGGAGGAAAAGGCAAAATCAATGCAAACAGTAAAGGATTTCCTACAGGTACAACCTCCACGTTTCAGTAGAAATTGGCCTTCCAAAAATTGGTCCTTTCCAGCCATGGACAGACCCCAAAGAGGTAGATACAGGCGCCCAAGGGGCAGAGGGCAATCTCAAGGATCGTTTAGAGGCAGACAATGGCAAGCACCCACACAAAGAGGTGGTGAGGATAGTTCACAGCCATTCAGAAAGCAGAACCAATGACTTTCCCCTTTGCATGCCAAGCAAGGCTCAAATGGCAGCACCTTTAGGCGGAAAACTGGCATTATTTTCAAAAAATTGGCATATTGTCACAAAAGACAAATGGATCCTGGACATTATAGACAGAGGCTACAGATTCCACTTTCAAACCCTTCCAAAAATGAGAGGCATGCCAAACCTGCCACACAATCAAAGGACAGAGGCACAAAAACAAATTTCAGATCTCATGGACATGAAAGCTATTCAAGAGGTACCTGTACAAGAACAGGGTCAAGGTTTTTATTCCAGACTATTCCTGGTACCAAGGAAGGGAAAAGATTGGAGACCTATTTAGGACCTATCTATCCTAAACACATTTTTACTCGTGCCAAAATTCAGGATGCTCACATTACAGCAGCTTCTTCCCATGCTGGGCAAGGAGTCTTGGCTGGTAACATTGGACCTCAAGGAGGCATACCTGCATGTCCCAATCGGACAAGATTGCAGAAGATACCTCAGATTTCTTGCAGGTTCAATCCATTATCAATTCTCTGCATTGCCCTTTGGCTTATCTACTGCGCCCAGAGTGTTCATGAAATGCCTGGCATCAGTAATCGCCTACTGCAGACTTCAAGGGATACAAATATACCCATATCTGGACAACTGCCTGATCCAAGTGGACAGCAAGCACATACTTCTGAAACATCTGGTGTTTGTAATAATGTTGAATTCTCTAGGATACACAGTCAACAAAAAGAAATCAAGGCTAATACCCTCTCAAACAATAATTTTCCTGGGTGCCAGCTTGGATACAAACACCCAGATGGCCTACCTCATGCCAGAGAAACAAGGGCAACTAACTCAATACTTCAGAAAACTGGCAACTTTCACCAGGCTGACTGCAAGGAAAATCCTGCAGGCTCTGGGATTCATGGCATCTTGCATCCTACTAATCCCATGTGCAAAGCTGCTTATGAGGAAACTTCAATGGTACCTAAAAAAGCTATGGTCTCAACACAGCCACAGTTTGGAAACAATAATACCACTAATTCCATATTTTCAAAAGGAATTTCTGTGGTGGGCTCAAGCATGCCAAAGAAACACAGGTCTCCCATTCTGCAAGCCTCAAGCAAATCAAGTCATCACAACAGACGCCTCAGACTACGCCTGGGGGGCGCACATGACAGATCGGTGCATTCAGGGCAAATGGTCCCAAAAAGAGAAGCACCTACACATCAATCAAAAGGAAATGCTAGCAGTAATAAATGCTATTATAGCTTTCAAAGACCTACTGCATCCAGGCCAGCTATTGATAAGGACGGACAACACCACAGTAATGTGGTACATAAACAAACAGGGAGGTACCCATTCATACCCCCTATGCAGGCAAGCCATGTCTCTTTGGAACATGGCTCTGGAATTACAAATCGAACTTCAAGCACAGTACCTGCCAGGCAAGGAAAACACGCTGGCAGACAACCTAAACAGAAATATGACAGATTCACACGAATGGAAGTTGCATCCTCAAGTTTTCACAAAGATAATTCAAGCATGGGGAAGGCCAGACATAGATCTCTTTGCCTCCCACAGAAATCACCAGTTGGCAAAATTCTGCTCAAGGACCTTTCATCCACAGGCTTGGAAAGTGGACGCACTCTCTTTCAGTTGGACAACAATGACAGTTTATGCCTTTCCACCTCTCCCTCTGCTGCCCAAAGTTCTATTACAAACCAGAGCAGACAGACCAAAGATGATTCTCATTGCTCCAGACTGGCCAAGACAACACTGGTACCCACTCCTGAAAAGCCTGATGCATTCTCCACCATGGATCCTGCCTCTAATGCCTCTTCTACTGACTCAGCACAACTTCAAAACTCTTCACAGTCAGCTGAAAACACTCAATCTAGCCGCATGGAAGATTCCTTAAATTCACAACAGGCCCTACTCTCCAAGGAGGTACAGGATGTCATTTTGGAGGCCAGAAGGCCTGCTACTAGAAAAGCCTACTCTGCAAAATGGAAACGGTTTTGTGCCTGGAATGAGAAAAAGGGTCAGAATCCTGGAATACTGAATTTACCTCAAATATTACAGTACCTAGCTGAGATGCTAAGCAATGGACTTTCATTCTCCTCCATCAAAATCCATGCCTCAGCCATTTCTGCAGAATACAACACTGATCCTCCTTTATTCTCTCACCCCCTCTTAAGACAGTTCCTCAGAGGGGCTAAGAATATAAAACCCCCAAGGAAACAACCAGTACCTGCTTGGGACCTCAATTTCATTTTAGAAAAACTGACTTTGCCTCCTTTTGAGCCAGCTGCTTCAACAGAACTGCAATATTTGTCCTGGAAAACAGCCTTCCTCCTGGCAATCACCTCAGATCGCAGGGTTTCGGAACTACAAGCCCTCATGGCTGTGCAGCCTTTCATCATTTTCCATCAGGACAGAGTTTCCTTACGAACCAATCCGTCCTTTATGCCAAAGGTAGTATCCAGGGTAGCCTTGAATCAGGCTATCCACTTACCTACCTTTTACCCTAATCCTCAAAACAAAGGGGAGAGACTACTACATTCCTTGGACATTCACAGACAGCTGCATTACTATTTGGACAGAACAAAGCCTTTCAGAAAATCAGAGCAACTCTTTGTGTCCTATGCTGCAGGAGCTCAAGGGAAGCCTATTTCCAAACAGACAATCTCAAAGTGGATAGCCCACTGCATACGCTTTTGTTACTCTTTTCATGGTAAAACTGTACCTGCTGGCATCAGATCTCACTCCACAAGGGCCACAGCTACCTCTGCAGCTTTCCTCAGGGGGGTTCCTACCAAAGATATTTTGGAAGCAGCCACTTGGAGTTCTGTACATACCTTCTCCAAGCACTATCACCTACCATTATACTCCAAACCTAGAGCAGGCTTTGCCACTGCAGTCTTGCAGGGCATCCTGGCTCCTCCTAGTTCCACCTAGTGCCTATCACCCTTTTTTTAGCTTTGGGATTCTACCCATCTGTTATGACTGCAGCTGTATGCACGATGAACATAGTACAGTTTTGTACCTACCATAAATGTAGATGTTCGAGTGCTAATACAGCTGCAGTCCAGGTTTCCCTCCCTCCTTCCCCTCTTGGGACACGCCTAACGGCTAACACCTCCTCATACAACCTGATTGGGGTATTCTTTTATGGTGTATTTGCTTGCAACTACTGTTTTTTGATTATATTGCATTGCATTATTACATAAATTTATGTATTGCCTTCCTTCTGGGGGCACCTGACATCTGGGGCAAGAAAAACTGAAGAAAATGGCGTCGGCTGGATCTTTTATACCCCTGTCGCACTGACGTCAGGGAGGAAGTGACGACAACCGACACCGGACCTAGACTTTGGAATTCGGCCGACCGAGGACCCGCCTGACGGCAGGAAAACCCCATCTGTTATGACTGCAGCTGTATTAGCACTCGAACATCTACATTTATGGTAGGCGCAAAACTGTACTTTTCTAGGAACCAGTATAATTCTCTTAGATACAGTCAGGAATGTAGTAAAGCATGATTTAGATGTTTTTCTTTATTTGTGTGAGCCTGTACTGCAGTGCTATTTTAAATATTTCCTGTGGTTTTGAACTCTGATGTCACTGTGAATATATATGTAGCATTGTCTTGTTCTTTTATTATTTATTGTTAAATATATTTAAAGCTTTCATTGTGGCTAATCTGTGTAGAGATATTTATGTTTTGAGAGTGCTTGCATATTTATTTGGTGACACTGTGTGGTCCATTCCTAATAGCCTTGCTGTTGGTCAAATTACCATTTGTGTTAATATTAATGTTACACAGTAAGATTGGGCATCCTTTGTTAAGGGCCCTAAAGTAGCTGATAAGGAGCTGGCTGTTAGCAGTGATAACTACCTTATAGTCTGGACAAAAGGGGGCATAGCTAGTAAACCGGTGCCAGCCTTTCCCAGGTGTGTATGTGTAAATCAAACCTCAAAGAGTGTGTGTGTCAGCTACTTGGGGAGGGACACAAAGCACTTTTTGGACAGAGAGAGCGTTGTAGGTTTGGGCTTGGTCACTCAGCTAAGATCTCAACTGTATAGCTGTGCTAGTGGGGGAGTCTTATTGGGGATCTGAGGAAGGTAGAGGAACCAGCCCCAGACTGACTGTGATATCTGTGTGCTCTTAAGGGAAATTGCACTTGATGCAGAGAGCAGCATCGGGAAATACTGCTTGTACCTGTTATCCTCCCAGTGAACATCCCCCTCAGGTGACAGTGGTGAAGATTGAGGCTCCTTGATTACTGGTCCAGTGGAGGGCTGTCAACATTTGGTGGCAGTGTTGGGATCACATCATCACATATTGGGATTCAGTGGTGTGGATATTGAACTCCTGTAGCCTGTAAACCATGGTCACTAAAGAAGGTGTTTGTATTCTCAAGGAGCCACATGGTAAACATTCAGAATTCCATATCACAATAGTTTTATTTATTTTTTGTTAGTTTGGTGAAGGAGAGCGGGCAAGGATGTCAGCAGCAAAGTGTGACAAGCTGACAAGGAACCAGTTGACTGAGATGTGCCAAACCAAAAGACTGGGGCATGCCAACCTGACTAAAGGAGAAATGACTGCAGCCTTAACCACAGCTGCATCACAGACCAGCAGCCAGGAAGACACCCAGACAGGCCTTGGGGATCTACAACTCTCAGAAAAGGAACAGTTCAACTTTGCCTTCAAAGACTTAAAAATCCATCTGGAGTTAGAGACTTGAACTGGAGGCCAAACAGTTGGAACTAAAGTCAGCAGAGACTGTAGCATTTGGAGGCTGAAGAAAAGGAGAAACAGATGGCAGAGTCAGCAGAGACTGAGACGTCTGGAAACCAAAGAAAATGAGAGGGAGAGGCAACATGAAAAGGCGATGCTGACTCTTCCCTAGGGTCATGGAGGTAACTGGGAAGGAAATAAACAAACCCCAGAAGCAATAAAGGTCAGTAAATTTCTTCCACAATTTACAGAGGGTGATAATTTTGATAGCTTTATTCATATGTTATTCATATGTTTGAAAGGGTATGTAAACAGTATAATGTTGGCCAAGGGGGTCTGGGTGTGGTTCCTGACCCCATTACTCCAAAGTAAAGCTGTAACTGCTATTTCTAAATTGTCTGATACTGATTGCTTAAATTATAATACAGTTAAAAATTGTTTATTAGAGTTGTGATGCCATGCACTGGCCCAGCAATCAAGGAGCCTCAATTCTCACCAGTAACACCAGTGAAGGGGCATCCACATTGAGAAGGATAACAAGTACACACACACAGTAAATTACTGTTTCCCTTAAGAGCACACAGAGATCACAGTCAGTCTGGAGCTGATTTCTCTCCAGATCCTCAATAAGACTCCCCACTGGCACAGCTATAGAGTGAAGTCCTTAGCCAGGGTCCCAAGGCAAGTCCTCCTAGCACTCTCTCTACCCAACTAGTGCTTTGTGTCCCTGCCCAAGTAGCTGACATGCACACACACTTTGTGTAGTTGTATATAAGTCATATCTCAGACACTCCTGGGGAAGGCTGGCACAGGTTCACTAGCTGTGCCCCTTCTGTCCAGGCTACAAGGTAGTAATCACTGCCACCAGGACCCTCACTTATCAACTACTAAAAAGGCCCTTACTAAAGGGTGTCCAATTATTACTGTGCAATATTACTATCCAATTAGTAAGTGTGACCAGAACGTTTTAAGGCTTATTGGAGTGACTTGACCAGTATCACTATGTACAAGTAATGTATTCTAGAGCTTAAATTATCTCTGCACAAAACAGCCACAATTGAAAGGTTTAAAAATATCTAATAATAACTCATAAAAAACACAAGACAATACTTCTTACTACACAGTGCTAGTCAAGAGTTCAGAGATCACAGGAAAATGCTTCACATTTATTCAGTAGAATAGTTCTGACATCACTACAGAAAAATAGCTAGACTAAACTTACAATTTCCTATCTTTTCCTAAGAAAAACAGTAAAGTCTAAGTTCCTACTTACATACAGACAGAGCAAAGCAAGTGTTGGTGAGTGGTCAGTTCTGAAGACAAATGCAAAATGATCTGATTCTCTCTCTCTGTCTTCTTAAATTGGTAAAACAGTACCGGTAACTTATTTCAGATTGCATCATTATTCTCTGTTTCCCAGGCAAACATAAACTTAGAGTGTAACAGCCCTTTTGATTTTGCAGGTGGTCAGGAAGCCAGAGCAATAAAAGACATTATACATGTAAATTCTAGGCATTAACTCTGGTCTCAAAACAATAGGAAGAATTCCTTCATAAAGGCATCTCCGCTCCGAGGTTTGGGATCAAACAATTATACAGTGCTTGACTTATCAGCTTTCCCCCAGCAGAATGCAATGTGGTTACATTTTTGAAGTTCAACATTCACCATAATTTTCTTACATTTAAGAGAACAAGCTTGCAAATGACAGAATTATCTACAAAATGCTATCTAGCTTGGCTGACAGCCTTCACCTATCTTCCCCCCTTGGAGAACTCAAGCTAGTTTTTCATATGACCCTTGAGAAACGTTGCTTGAGAGGGTTAGGTTTATCTGAGTATACCTTACCCCATTCCCTGTCTTGAGAGCCCATCTGCGTTGGCATTGCTAATCCCACTGCGGTGCTGCACTGACATATATGCTTGCAACCCTAGGCTCCATCTTAGCAACTTGGCATTTTGCTGGCTGGCTTTGTATAACTATTTTAGGGGATTGTGATCTGTAACTACAGTGAATTTTTCTTCCATACAGATAAGGCTGAAGTTTCTGCAGTGCCCACACTATGGCTAGACATTCCTTTTCTACAGCTACATAGCATTTTTCCCTGGGTTGGCACCTACTACTGAGATGAACCACTGGGTGCTCTTCTTCCTCTGAAGAAATCTGGTTAAGTACGGCCCATCCCCATGGTTCAAAGCATCCACCTGCACAACAAATTCATTACTGTAATCTGGACTGGTTAACACAGGCGGGGGGGGGGGTCTTCCCAAAGCTTCTTTAAGCTTCTGGAATGCATGCTGACATGCTGGGGTCCACACTACCTTGTCTGGCCTGTTTTTCTTTGTCAGGTCTGTGAGGGGAGCAGCTATGGTACTATAACTGGAGATGAACTTTCTGTAATACACTCCTGTCCCTATGAATGCCCTCACCTGCTTTTTGGTAACAGTTGCAGGCCATGCCTGAATGGCTTCCACTTTAGCAGGTTCTGGTCTGATCTTACCACTCCCCACTCTATGTCCCAGGCAGGAGACCTCTGCCATACCCACCTGACATTTGCTGGGGTTAATTGTCAACCTTGCCGTCTGTAGTCTGCCCAGCACCTCCCTGATATGTTGAAGGTTCTCTTGCTAGAAATGACTGTAGATTGCAATATCATCTAGGTAAGCAAGGGCAAACACTCCTGCTCCTGCTAGGATATGATCTACCAGCCTCTGGAAAGTTGCTGGGGCATTTGTCATCCCGAAGGGCATGTTTGTGAACTCATACAATCCAAAAGGAGTCACAAAGGCTGACCTCTCTGTACCACTGGGAGTCAAGGGCACCTGCCAGTAACCCTTGGTAAGATCAGTGGTTGTAAGATACTTAGCCCCACCCAAATGCTTAGGGCATCATCTGTCCTGCCCATGGGGTAAGCATCTGACTCTGTGTGGCAATTTAATTTCCTGTAGTCCACACATAACCTGGTGCTGCCATCCTTCTTTGGCACCAGCACCACTGGGGAGGCCCAGGGACTGTTGGACTCTTGAATTACCCCTAGTTCCAACATCTCCTGTATCTCCTCCCTCAGAATCTGTTTGACTGTCTTATGCATCCTACAAGGAGCCTGCCTAATAGGCTTTTGGGGTCCTGTATCCACCTGGTGCTGCACCAGGTGGGTGCACCCTGATTTCCCAGTGAACATGTCCCCAAACTCCTGTTACACTGCTCAGATTTCTTGAACCTGGGTAGGAGATAGCTGCTGGGACATTGCTACCCCTTCCACTGAGGTGTCATTCCAAGCCTCACTGAGGAGATCAGTCACCAGATCTCCCACAGACTCCTCCTCCTGCAACCCACTGCAGATACTCAGCACAAGGGCCTTCCTATCATGGTAAGGTTTCATCATGTTAACGTCCTACAATTTGTGCCCCTGCTTCCTGCCTAGCAATTCTACCATGTAGTTAATATCACTTACCTTTCTTACCACCTTGTAGGGTCCCTCCCAAGCTGTTTGCAGCTTGTTGTGTCTACCAGGAATGAGCACCATTACCTGCTGCCCTACAGCATACTCTCTAGCTCGAGCATCCCTATCATACCATACCTTGTTCTGTTGTTGGGCTTCTAACAGGTTCTCCTGGGCCAAGCCCATGAGTTCCCTGGGCCATGTCCTGAGGTTTAGGACATATGCGACAACAGACTCCTTGTGAGATTCACACTCACCTTCCCACTCATCATGAATTAAATGTAGAGGTCCCCTCACCCTATGCCCATACAGCAACACAAAAGGTGAAAACCCTGTGGGTTCCTAAGCAAACAACAGACAGGGCACATATTTGTCCCACTACATGACTGTAGAGTTTAACCTCTCAAGCAGTCCATTAGTCTGTCGATGGTAGGGGGTGGTCTTCAGGTGCACTCCACAGTACTTCCACAGAAAAGCCAGTAGGTCTGACATGAAGTTGGCATCTCTGTCAGTCAGTATTTCCTTTGGGAAACCTACCCTGCTGAAAATCCCTAACAAAGCATTTGCCACCTTTTCTGCCTCAGTGGAGGACAAAGCCACTACCTCAGGGTATCTTATAGCATAATTTACCACCACTAGGATATACTTCAGCAGCTATGGTACTATAACTGGGGATGAACTTTCTGCGATACACTGCTGTCCCTAAGAATGCCCTCACCTGCTTTTTGGTAACAGTTGCGGGCCATGCCTGAATGGCTTCCACTTTGTCAGGTTCTGGCTTGATCTTACCACTCCCCACTCCATGTCCTAGGTAGGAGACCTCTGCCATACCCACCTGACATTTGCTGGGCTTAATTGTCAACCCTGCCCTCTGTAGTCTGCCCAGCACCTCCCTGACATGCTGAAGCTGGTCTTGCCAGGAATGACTGTAGATGGCAATATCATCTAGTTAAGCAAGGGCAAACCCTCCTGCTCCTGCTAGGATATGATCTATCAGCCTCTGGAAAGTCACTGGGGCATTTTTCATCCTGAAGGGCATGTTTGTGAACTCATACAACTCAAAAGAAGTCACAAAGGTTGACCTCTCTGTACCACTGGGAGTCAAGGGCACCTGCCATTAATCCTTGGTAAGATCAATGGTTGTAAGATACTTAGCCCTACCCAGCTGCTCTAGGGACTCATCTGTCCTGGGCATGGGGTAAGAATCAGACTCTGTGTGACTATTTAATTTCCTGTAGTCCACACATAACCTGGTGTTGCCATCCTTCTTCGGCACCAGCACCAATAGGGAGGCCCAGGGACTGTTGGACTCTTGAATTACCCCTAATTTCAACATCTCCTGTATCTCCTCCCTCAGAATCTTTTTGACAAAGGAGCTCTCACCTTGTCTCCTTCCTTGCCTGCCTTTTGGCACTGCTCACAGGTCCTGCAGTACCCTGTTACATCTCTGCAAATTCCAGGCCAATAGAAGTTCTGCATAATATGTCTCTTTGTACATTTCATGCCCATATGACCTCTAAAGGGAATATCATGGGCTATGGCTAGAAGTGCCAGATGGTAGGCTCTAGGCACTACTAACTGCTGTATCCTCTCACCTTCTAGCCCTCCCTCAGGGGTCCACTCTCTGTACAGTAACCCTTTGTCCCAGTATACAGATTCCCCCTTCCCTTGAGAATCAGGTGCCTCACTAGCTACCTGCCTCAGGCCTTGCGGTGTAGAGTCTGAGAGCTGAGCCTGTCTCAGTTCTCTCTTTGTAACCCTTCCCAGCTCCCCTTCCACAGGAAGTATGGCATCCTCTAACAGCTGTGCCTCACTGTCAGACTGGGTACTATTACTCACCTGTACCTTTGCAATCACTCTGTCCAAGGGAACATCAGTACCCACAAGAAGCTGTGGCTCACCCTCAGTCTTACAGCTTGGCCAGTATTACGATATACATGCAATGTACTCTAGAGCTTAAATTATCTCTACACAAAATAGCCACAGTTGAAAGGCATAAAAATATTTAATAATAAATCATAAAACACAAGACAATACTTCTTACTACACATTGCTAGTCAAGAGTTCAGAGATTACAGGAACATGCTTAAAGTAATACAGTAGAATAGTTCTGACATCAGTCAGAAAAACAGCTAGACTAAACTTACTATTTCCTATCTTTTACTAAGAAACACTAAAGTCTAAATTCCTACGTACATACAGACAGAGTAGAGCAAGTGCTGGTGAGTGGTTAGTTCTGAAGACAAATGCAAAATGCTCTGATTCTTTCTGTATCCGGCCTTAAATTGATAAAGCAGTACCACTGACTCATTTCAGATTACATCATTATTCTGTGTTTCCCAGGCTAACAGAAATTCAAGAGTGTAGCAGCCCTTTTAATCTTGCAGTGGTCAGGAAGCCAGAGCAATAAAAGATATTGTACATGTAAATTCTAGCCATTAACTCTGGTCTCAAAACAATAGGAAGAATTCCTTCATTCAGACATCTCGGCTCCGAGTTTTGGGATCAAACAATTATACAATGCTTGGCTTATCAGCTTTCCACCAGCAGAGTGCAATGTGGTTACATTTTTGAAATTCAACATTTACCATAATGTTCTTACATTTAAGAGAACAAGCATGTGGCTTACATTAATATTTACAAATGCAGAATTATTTACAAAATTCTGTATAGCTAGGCTGGCAGCCTTCAGAAGAGTGTTTTAAGTTAATACCTGAAGCTTATAGAAAGAAGTTTTGTGAGCATAGATGTAAGGCAGATGAAAGTGTGTATGATTATATTGCTGAGTAAACACTTATTTTCATTGGTGGATGAGTGGATGTCATGCCATCACTTTTGAAAAGTTGTCAGATCTTTTGGTGAGAGAACAACCCCTTAGCACTTTGCCTGAGGACATGAGAATCTGCTTGGCAGATAGAGAATGCAACACCTCAGATGAGTTGGGGAAAAGAGGGGACCTACACCTAGCAAGTAGGGCACCGCTGCACATGGGTCTAAGGGAACCCATGGTGGCCGGCCTAAACCATTCCAACAGTGTCTGCCAGTAACAGATGAAGCCACTACTTCAGGTACACAACCAGGATCAAGAGTTAAAAGTTTTAAATGTAGCCAATGGGGCAATGTAGCATATAGATGTCCATGGAGGCAAGGTGAGGAACAAAAAGTAGGGGCGGGCAGCAAGTGGGAATGACAGATGCCAGTGGTAAGTTGTCTGGAAACAACAAGGGTACCAGACTACCACAATATATCATATCCTATCTTAGTAGATGGGAAACAGGCCACTGCAAAGAGAGACACATCTTCTAATCTAACCATTATGAAGCTTGCAATGGATAAAGAGGAGCACTACTTGCTTGGGCAGTC
This sequence comes from Protopterus annectens, assembly GCF_019279795.1. NCBI lineage: Eukaryota > Metazoa > Chordata > Ceratodontiformes > Protopteridae > Protopterus > Protopterus annectens. The sequence continues at coordinate 1,718,915,111 of NC_056743.1, read as the reverse complement.
TACTGCAGTCAAAACTTTAGGAGGGACCCCATTCCAAATATCTTTGGCTAGGGTTCACCTTTACTGGGAGGTTGGAAAAGGAAGCACGCAAGTAGGTGTGTTTGAGAATATCCCTGCAGATGTCCTAATAGGGAATGAGTTTGGTAATGCTGTACCTTGTGTGCATGCAGTTACATGCAGTCAGGCTTGGAAACAGGCATGTTGACCTGGTAGCCCAGAGGACCCTGACAGACTACACTTGAAGCCAGGGCTGGTGAGATGGTTACTTCAGGGAGGGAGCTACCCTGTAGCAGTGAGTCTGAAGGTGAGCCACAGCTGCTGGTGGGTGCTGATGTTCCCTTGGACAGAGTGACTGCAAGCAGAGGTGAGTACTAATACCCAGGCTGAAAGTGAGGCACCACTGTCAGAGGATATTAGACTTCCTGTGGAAGGAGAACTGGGAAGGGTTACAAAGAGAGAGTTGAGACAGGCACAGCTCTCAGACCCTACATTACAAGTCTCGAGGGAGGTAGCCAGAGAGGTGTCTGATTCTCAAGGAAAAAGGGAATCTGTATACTGTGACAAAGGGTTACTGTACAGAGAGTGGACTCCTGAGGGAGGACTAGAAGGTGAGGTAATACTGCAGTTGGTAGTGCCCAGAGTCTACTGTCTGGCACTTCTAGCCATAGCCCATGATATTCCCTTTGCAGGTCATATGGGCATAAAGCATACAAAGAGAAGTATTATGCAGAACTTTTATTGGCCTGGGATTTCCAGGGATGTAACAAGGTACTTCAGGACCTGTGAGCAGTGCTGAAATGTAGGCAAGGCAGGAGACAAGGTCAAAGCTCCTTTGATGCCTTTGCCTGTGATTGAATAGCCATTTCAGAAGGTAGCTATGGATATTGTGGGGCTTCTGAGTACCCCAAGTTCCACAGGGAAGAAGCGTATTCTAGTGGTAGTAGATTATGCTACCAGATACCCTTAGGCGGTGGCTTTGTCCTCCGTCGAGGCAGAAAAGGTGGCAAATGCTTTGTTAGAGATTTTCAGCAAGGCAGGTTCCCAAGAGAAATACTGACTGACAGGTGCTAATTTCATGTCAGACCTGCTGGCTTGTCTGTGGAAGCGCTGTGGGGTGAAGTACCTAAAGGCCACCTCTTACCATCCCCAGACTAATGGTCTTGTGGCGAGGTTAAACTCTACACTAAAGACCATGTTAGGGCATTTGCAGAACATTTAGGAGGGAGTTGGACAAATATTTGCCCCCATCTGTTTGCTTACAGACAGGTGCCCCAGGAATCCACAAGTTTTTCACCCTTTGAGTTGCTTTATGGACATAGGGTGAGGGGGCCTCTAGATCTGATTTGCGATGAGTGGGAGAGTGGGTGTGAATCCCACAAGGAGTCTGTTGCGGCATATGGAAGCGTATTCTAGTGGTAGTAGATTATGCGCTTCCACAGACAGGGAAGGCATCTTTGATCAGTACTAGCAAGAAACTATGATCCCTCATAAAATCATCCAAGGCCAACTTTGAGAAAAAAATTGCCATAGATTCAAAAGACAATCATAAGGCCTTCTTCAGCTATGTCAGAAACCTGGGTGGAAACTCCCAGATATGCTCAGAATTAGTCCAAAATGATACAAAAATCACTGAACCCACAGACATTGCCAACATACTGGCAGACAGGTTCAGCGAACGCCACCCGAAAAGGAGAGATAACTATCCCAACAGAGTGTAGCCTCCCAGACATCTCAAATGCGCAGGTGAAAGCTGCTCTCTCTAAAGCTAAAAACACAGCATCAATGGGACCGGATGGTGTCCCCGGCTGTGTGCTACATGAACTCAATGAAGAACTAAACCGCACATAAGGCAGCTGTTTAATCTTAGCCTTACCACAGGATATGTGCCCAAGGAGTGGCGCAACTGTGGTCCCACTCCACAAAGGCGGTGCCTCTACGGACCCTGGTAATTACCGCCCCATAAGCTTAACAAGCCTGGTCTGCAAAGCTATGGAGAGGATCATAATGGAACTCATAAACAAGGACATAGGGGACTTGCAGACCTTGGACCCAACCCAGTTTGGCTTTGTCAAGGACAGATCTTGCCTTTTGAACTTGGTCGACTTCTTCGAAACAGTTACCAAGGCCATTGATGAGGGAAAGGCAGTCCATACAGCCTACCTTGACCTTGCAAAAGCTTTCGACACAATACCCCACTCGGGTATCATAGAGAAACTTACCAGCTTAAATGTAAACCCATATGTTACAAGATGGGTTGCAAACTGGCTAAAGGACAGAACCCACAGGGTTAGAGTTGCTGGAGCCATATCAGACTCCAAGCCAGTTACAAGTGGTGTCCCACAGTGCTCAGTCCTTGGCCCCCTATTGTTTGGCATCTACTTCTCAGAAGTACAGGCAAACATAGGAGGACTATGGCTGACAAAGTTTGCTGATGACTGCAAACTGGGTGCCATAGTGGATAGTACATCGGACACAGACATCCTTCAGAGGGGTCTCACGGAAACTGATAGCTGGTGCCAGAGCCATGGCCTGAAGTTAAGCAAAAAGTGTATAGTCATACCCTTGGGAAAAACAAGGTAACCCCAAGCTACCATATAGGTGGCAACCCACTAAGCACAGAAGAGGTTATCAGGGACCTGGGTACCCAGGTTGACAATGGCCTCTCGTTTGACACTCACGTTGCTAAAGTGGTTCGAAAGACCTTCTACATTGCCCATCTGATCATGAAGGGATTCACATCCAGATCAAGTGAGGTCATTATTCCCCTGTACTCTTCACTTATCAGACCAATGATCGAGTACAATGCCCCATTCGGGATGTATCTCACCCGACACCTGCAGCAATTGGAGAGACCCCAAAAGTTCCTCACCAAAAGGATAAAGGGACTCCAAAATCTGTCATATACTGCCAGACTGAAGAAACTCCAACTCTATTCATTTGCATACCGTCTGCTCAGAGGTGACCTGTGCCTGACATACAAGGCCATGACCAACCCAGAATTAATGGACATGCTCCACCTCAAAAAATCCAAATCCACCAGAACCACTAGAGCAAGTGACTTAAACCTTAGCACGGATATAAATAGGACGTGCTGGAGGGATAGATTTATCACCCAGAGACTCCCCATGCTGTGGAATAAAATCCCGGTCCTTGTGAGGCAGAGCACCTCGCTGGCTCTGTTCAAGAGAAATCTTGACCGGTGGATGGGAGATCGTAGCTTTACCCCGGGAATCATCTCTGTGTCACTGCTGGACAGAGGCACAACAAACTAATGGGCACATTATTTCTAACATAAGGGGTGGCGTAAGCCACATAACTTTGGGCTAGGCTTATAAATGCCTTAGGGCAGATAGCCTAGTATAAACCTATGAACCTATGAACCTATATGTCCTAAACCTCAGGACAAGGCATAGGTACCTCATGGGCTTGGCCCAGGAGAAGCTGGCATAAGTCCATCGGCAAAAAGAGGTGTGGTATAACTAGAATGCTCAAGCTAGAGAATATGCTGTGGGGCAGAAGATTATGGCTGTCATTTCTGTGGGACACAACAAGCTGCAGGCAGCTTAGGAGGCACCCTTCAAAGTGGTAAGGAAGGTCAATGATGTTAACTACATGGTAGAACTGATAGGCAGGAGGCAGGGGCACAAACTGTACCATGTTAACATGATGAAACCTTAACATGATAGTGAGGCCCTGGTGCTAAGTATTTGCAGTAGAAGGCAGGAGAAGTCTGAGAAGGATCTATGGCTTCAGGGAGTGAGCCAGCAAAATCCCAAGTTACTATGATGGAGCGCAGAGTTGCAGGCCTATGATATGACAGAGCAGCACTGTACTGGAGTCAGCCGTGCCAAGACAGCTGGAATCTCACGACAGAGTATGGGATAATGCATTCCCACATAGGCTCATCCCTCACAAGCAGCGTTTCTCAGGGGTCACTTGAAAACTAGCTTGAGTCTTTGAAGGGGAAAGAAGTGTGATGAAAGAAGATATTGCCAGCACAGCAAGCTGGAATTTTGTGAATAATTATATGTCATTGGTCAAAATGTAAATGATTTATACGAGATGCTTGTGTAACAAATGTTTTAGAACTTTGTCGTGTGTATCAAACTGCTTGCACAGATGTGCGTGTTGAAAAGGTATTTGCAAATTGCTGTTTGAAATGGAACCACAGTGTGTTCTCCTGGAAGAGAACATAAATGACCATGCACTATTGTAATTGTTTAAATTTATATATTTTAACAGTGGAAACTGGAATACAGGATGTTAACATCAGTCCAGCAAACCTTAGAAAAATATCTGAAATTAAATTACTTTATAGGCTACGCAATAAAGAGGCTATCTCTCAAGTTTTCAGTGCAGCTAGAGACACAAAGTCTGCACTAGGAAGCTTTATGTATTGCCCTTTGAGTGAACTAATTGCTACTTTTGAAGCATGAAGGAATGCAATTGTTTTATGACTTCCAACATATGCCAAAGATCTGAGGAAAAGCCCTTGTCTGTATATTTTTACAGGTAGATGCTAAATGCTGCCAGGTTTTAGTGACTGGGGGTTTTGGCCTGAGAACTAGAGGTCAGATGACCAGAAATTATGTCATTTTGCAAGCTGTCTCAGCAGTATTAGTTTATATATTAATCTGTGAAGTCTCTTAGTGAGATAGAGCATTCTGTATTCTGTCTTGGACCTGACAACAAGACAAACTATTCACCGCACATCTGCCTTGCTGTAATGAAGTAAGTTTCTAAGAACCAGAATAATTTTGTTAGATATAGTCAGGAATGTAGTAAACTTTAGTTTAGATGTTTTTCTTTATTTGTGTGAGCCTGTACTGCAATGTTATTTTAAATATTTCCTGTGGATTTGAACTCTGATATCAATGTGAATATATATTTGGTATTACCTTGTTCTTTTATTATTTATTATTAAATATATTTAAAGCATTCTTTGTGGCTGATCTGTGTAGAGATATTTAAGTTTTGAGAGTACATGCATATTTATTTGGTGACATTGTGTGGGCCATTCCTAATAGCCTTGCTCCTGGTCAAACTACCATTTGTGTTAATATTAATATTACACAGTAAAATTGAACACACTTTGTTAAGGGCCCTAAAGTAGCTGATAAGTAGTGACTGGTGGCAGTGGAAACTACCTTATAGTCTGGGCAGAAGGGGGCATAGCTAGTAAACCTGTGCCAGCCTTTCCCGTGTGTGTGGGTGTGTGTGTGTAAATCAAACCTCAATGTGTGTGTGTGTCAGGTACTTGAGCAGGGATACAAAGCACTGGTTGGACAGAGAGGGTGTTGGAGATCTTGACTTGGTCACTCATCTGAGATCTCAACTCTATAGCTATGTCAGTGGGGAGTCTTATTGGTGACTTGGAAGAAGGTAGAGGAACCAGCCTCGGACTAACTGTGATCTCTGTGTGCTCTTAAGAGAAACTGCACTTGATGCAGAGATCTGCATCTGGAAATACTTTGTGTACCTGCTATCCTCCCAGTGAATGTCCCCACAGGTGCCAGTGGTGAGGATTAAGGCTCCTTGTTTACTGGTCCAATGGAGGGTCATCACAGTGTCTGTTAACCAGAGAAACATTTTTTTCTAAAAGGGTAGATTCCCTTTTAGAGGATTTGGTTTTGAATGAGTACATTTCAGGAGATGAATTTGGTTTTCTTACTATGGCTTACCCAAGGACCCCCACCATTTTTGGTATTCTTAACATACATTAACATTTAACAGATCCTCCCCTCCATGCAGTTATGGACACAGAATCTTCAAAAACTTGTACAATTGCCACATTCTTAGAATTGTATCTCTTGGTAGATGTAGATTACTTGTAATAGTTCCTAAGTGTTACTGGGTTGGCTGGGGTTATCAAATTGATTTTTATTTTTGTCATTTGACCTCACAAGTGAGGATGCGACAATGGGGGGAGTGTGCAGTGCTCTCCTATATTAGTAAGTATCAGGTCCAGTATCTCTTAACTTATGGTGGGAGTGAGCATTGGAGCAAAGGTCCACCAGTGGATACCAAGGTCATAGCAGCAGCCACAAAAATAGAACTATCTGAAGAAAGTTCTTCTGTCCATCCCCTTAATAGAGAACCAAAGGCATTGGACAGGTTTAGGAAACGGACATATGCTTTAGTGACATTTGCCATCAGAGCACTGAGCTACTCAGGACGTATGACACATTTCCCGAGGAACTTGACAAAAGAACTTACCACATCTCTCTCGGGTAGTTTACTACAGGATGTTCAAAAAACTGTGGACTCCCAACTATCTTCCCTTCAATCTGTGGTGAACATGACCATACCATCTGCTTTCTAACACAGTTGATGGCACGGCTGTGGTGTCAGGCATGAGTATCATAATGTGCCAGCATGTAAACCCAGAAAAATGACAAAGAAACTTGAGAAAATGAAACAAAACACAGGCTCCGATCTAACTTGAACCACTCACTGCAGTGAGTTTTGTTACAATGTGTCAGCATGTTTGAATGTGCTGTTGTGACTTCATGAAGCCTTCAAGGCATCCTTTATCAATTCTACTTTTGATGGTTGTGCATTCTTGGGACCTAAAGTTAAAGGTACACTTACCACGAGTGAACAGGATGGTAGAACCCTGTTTGCCATAGGAATCTGTTTCTTACCCCCCTCAGAATCTTTTTTAGGAGTCAAGAGGGGAGCCAAGAAAGTGTGGTTCAGGAAGTCACAGGGTTATCATCACAAAACACCTGCAGACAGACCTCCTGAGGTAGTGGAGAAGGTAATTCCAATGTACGTTACCCAGTGGCAGAGGCAGACCATATAATCCGGGTTTTTGTGGTCCCTTCACCAAAACCCCCCACCAGCACTCCTGAATGGTTGCCAGACTGCTACACTCTGGGGGAAGTCAGAGGGTGCTTATCCGTATACCCATATGCCTGGCAAAATATCGCAGTGGATTCCTTTGTGTTAAGGATAGTAACAAAGGGCTACTCCATTCCCTTTTCTTACTCTCCAAAGAAAAAGAAAGATTCCCAGCATGCCACCCAGTCAGTGGGAATCCACAGCAGCACAGCTTTCCAGATTGCTGGAAAATAGTCATCCAACAGGTCTTCCAGGATCAGTTAGAATCTATTCCAGGTTCTTTTTAGTACCAAAAAACAGGAAACTTCAGGCCAGTTTTGGACCCGAGTTATCTGAATCAGTTTGTGAAACAGACAAAATTTCTGATGGCCATGCTTTACTCCATACTACCTCTTCTGAGGAAGGATAATTGGATGTATTCTGTGGATCTCCAGGACGCCTATTATTACATAAAGATAGAGCTGCAGTCCAGGAGATTTCTCCCTTTCCAGCTAGGAACCAATTATTATCAGTGCAGAGCCCTGCCCTTGGGTCTCAATACAGTCCCCAGGGTATTCACAAAGTTGATGGCAGTACTAGCAGCATATCTCCTACTGCTAGAGAAACAAGTTTTCCAGTACTTAGATGATTGGCTGCTCATTCCTTTTGCTCCAGTTGCTGCAGAATCTGGGTTTTACAGTAAAACAATCTGAAAGTCAGTTGACTCCAGCACAACAGATAGAGTTCATCAGATGTCACCTAAACATGCTTCTACAAATAGCCAAGTTGCCAGATGACCGGGTTCTTTTCTCTTTTACTAGTTGCCACCAGCTCATCCAATATCCTTTTCCCCAGGCAAGGCTAGTACTTTAGATACTAGATCTAATGGCTTCTACAGTTGCTGTGATAGCCTTAGCCAGGTTCCACATGAGAGTTTTTCACTGGAACCTTTATGTTTTATGGTCTCAAATGTTCGCACTTTCCACTCCAGGATTTCTGTCACACAAATATGCAAGGATTACATCAGATGGTGGATCATTTCTCCTCATGGTAACTATAGATGCCTCTCTTCTGGGGTGGGGCTGAGGGACATTTCGAAGAAAAGATAGTCCAAGGATCCTGGTCACATCTGGAGGCCAGTTTTCACATCACTGTCTTGGAGATGAGAGTGGTCCTCCTACCTTTGCAGGCCTTTCAGGACTTCTTCCCCAAGGATGTGATTTTGGTTCAGACAGACAGTTTGGCAGTAGTCTGGTATATCAACAACAGGGGAAACCCAATAATATCCTGTTTGCCAAGAGGCCATGTGAATGCGGCAGTAGGCGATGTCTTCCCATTATTTTCTGTTAGCAACACACATTCTGGGGAAGTCCAGTGAACTGGCAAATGAGCTGAACATGTCAATACTTATGGCTCATGAGTGGTCCCACAACCAAGCAGCAGTAACTCAGACTTTCAGCTGCTGGTGCCCACCGTGCTGCAATGTTTTTGCATCCTACTTGAGCAAGTGCAACAGTTACTTTGCCCTAATCCCTCCATAGAGACAGTAATCCAGAGATGCTGTAGTCCACAGTTGGCCCCCGAGACTCTTCTGCACCTTTCCTCCAATACCCTTTGTTACCACTTTTATTCAGAAAGGCAGAAGATGCAAGACCATAGTGATCCTTATTCTTCCCATTTGGCCCCTTCAAATTTGGTTCCCCTTCCTGTGGCTTCATCTAGTGCATCCTCAGTGGATGTTGGATCAGTATCGAAATATTTAAAGTCACCCATCCAGAATATCTCTTCTGGACAAAAGTCTTAGATTGACCTCTTGGTTCCTCCTCTTTTAACTATAGCCTGGGATGCCAGAATTTGTGCATCAGTGGCCCACATTCTCTCAGCTTCTTTAAAACATTCTACCAAGAAGCTGTACCAAAGTAAATGGAAAAGGTTTTCTGTCTGGGCCTTGTCAAAAGGTTTAGACCCTATTTCACATCCTCTCCCATCTGTTTTACAATTTTTGTCAGACATTTTTCAGAGGGGATCTTGTTTCTCATCTCAGAGTACAAATGGCTGCTATTTCTAATTTTCACATTGGACAAAATGACACATCCGTAGCATCTCAGAAAATTTCCAAGGCCTTCCTCAAGGGAATTTATTTTGCTGTGGCCTCCAAATGGGGATCCAGTCCCTTTTTGGGATTTCACAATTTTGCTCTAAACCTTGACTAACCCCCCATTTTGAACCAGCAGCTTCTGCAGGCCTAAAATTTTGTCTTGAAAGACTATATTCCCAGATGTTCTTAATGTTTCACTGTTGCAGTCATCACACTAGGGTTATCTGCCTGCAGGTAGCCCTCAGTCGGTCCGAATACCAGAGACTTAGTATTTCTGCGTTGGTTGTTGTCGCTGCAGGACTTGCGTCAGGTCATCAGGGGTATAAAAACAGGCAGCTGACACTATTACATCAGTCTTTCTTGCCGAGGAGCCCATAGCAGAAGCAGTTCGCATGAGTGCTGGTCAGCCGCTACCTGAGTTTTTCATTTACGAATTGAATCATCCTGAAGTCTTTTAAAGCTAAGTACCCATTGGGGATCCTTTTTTCTTGCTCTAACCGATGTCAGAAAAAGTTAACAATTGTCTTGCCTGTGGACAGCAAATACCACACTGAGATTTTCATACTTACTGTGTCACCTGTTTAGGCCCAGACCATGATGTACCTCATTGTCGGTTTTGTGCCTTGTTCAACGCCCAAACCATTCATTGTCAGACCCTTTTTGTCGCTAAATACTTTTGTTCTCAATCTTCGTATTCCGAAATAGCTTTGGTAAGCCATCCGACTACCGATATTCCAAAAAAACATAAGGATAAAGACAGATACAGACTGCACAGGTCCAAAGCTGCCAACAACACTTCCATTAAGCTAGTCCCCAGTCCTCCGGTACTCAGTGAGGTGCTTTCGCAGTCCCTGATGCCCACTTCAGTGGATTCGCAGGCTTCTACCAAGACCTGTTTGTTGTTCGGTGTGCCCCAAGACTCTTCTTTAACTATGGAACCTATGGATGTCTCTACCTTGGATGGGTCCACAGCCACTGAGCAGGCACCGGCTTCTGAGGAAGTACTTCACACTACTGATGTTCGACACAAACTGATGACGTTCGTGTCTTTAGTTCTGTCTAAAACTACCGAGTTTCTAAGGCCAAGAGTACGTACTATGCCTAGAAAACCGAAGACCCAAGTGCATGCACCTGCTTCCTTGCCACAACATCAAATGCATAAAATGGCAGAAGACCTTATTATGCTGATTAGGGGAAGCCAGCCTTCCCCTGCTAAGAGAAAAAGAGACCAGTCCCAACAGCCTCAGCAGACCAAGAGTCCGACGACTCTGAGGTGTCTGATTATGAAGACATGCCCTTATCTGCTTATGAGGATTCAGATGCAGAGGAATCCATTCCCTCTGCCTCTCCTACAGTGGACTTGGGTGAAACTCTACATACTTTAAGAGAGCATTTCCATTGGGAATGCCAAGACTATCCTCAATCCAAAAAGAGACTCAGAGAATTTCTAGATTAGCCACAACATAGGCCTTTAGCAATACCCCCAGTCCTGCATGTTGTGGATGATGTCTTTATGGAATCCAGGTTAACTTCTGATACTTTACCCCCTGCTCCTAGGAAACCAGACAGGTACTACAGAGTACCTGACTCTCACAAATTCCTTTTCAAAAATCCTACTGCTGACCCAGAGGTCATCTCCCAGGGGCCTAAAGGTATCAAAGCAACTACAGATAAGAATCTCCCACCCCTTCGGACAGTGATTCCAAAGCTTTGGACAGATGAGGTAAGAAGGTATATACCTCTGCAACTCTCGCCATCAGGGCTTTGAATTGTCAGTTTCACATACTGAAGTACCAACAACATATTATGGAACTTATTAAGCATAAAATAGCTACCTTTACAGACTGTGCAGAAAATAAAGAATTGCAAGAGCTTATGCATTCTGCAAGCCAGGTCAGCAAGCATACATTGCAGTGTGGCTTTGATACCCTAGAAGCATCTTGCAGGGCAGCAGTCACTGGTTCTGTAATGAGAAGGCATGCTTGGCTTAAGGAGCAGACCTTGCTAGACCATGTCAAATCAAAGGTACTAGATGCTCCTTTCAACAAGGATAATCTGTTTGGCACCAAAGCAGAAGCGGTTCTTAAAAAGATGGAAGAAAAAGCTAAATCTATGCAGACAGTCAAAGAATTTCTGCAAGTACAGCCTCCTAGATTCAGTAGGTCTTGCCCCTCGAAACATTGGTCCTTTCCAGCCTCCTCAAGGCCATCTCAAACTAGACTCAGGGGGAAACAGACCCCCTCAGACTTCAGTGTCAGAGTATGCAGAGATCTTAGCAATGGAGTGCCTCCACCTCTAAAGCAGGGAGTTCTAAGCCACCTCCTTATGGAAAGAATTCCCAATGACTTCTGTATTCCACTTCCCATCTCTGCCCAACTGCTTGTGCCCCTAGGTGGAAAACTTGCCCTTCATGCAAAAAAATGGATTTCCATCACCAAAGACCGATGGGTCCTCAACACTGTGTCCCAGGGGTACAAATTCTGCTTCCATTCACTGCCAACCCCAAAATGGTTCCCAGACCTCACTCCAAACCAGTTGGCAGAGGCACAAAACCAAGTTCAATCCCTGCTCTGTATAAGGGCGATTCAGCCTATTCCTGCGGGACAGATAGGTCAAGAATTCTATTCCAGACATTTCCTGGTACCCAGAAAGGAGGGCACTTGGCGCCCAATCCTAGATCTTTCAATTCTCAACACCTTCTTGGTGGTACCAAAATTCAAAATGCTCACCCTGCAGCAGCTTCTACCTATGCTAGCCAAACATGCCTGGTTAGCCACCCTAGACTTAAAAGAAGCCTATCTGCACATCTCTATAAGGGAGTCATGCAGGAAATGCCTACGCTTCAGGGCAGGATCTATGCATTATCAGTTTCTGCACTTCCCTTTGGCTTATCCTCTGCTCCCAGAGTATTCACAGTATGCCTGGCCCCAGCCAGTGCTTACTGCAGACAGAAATATTCAAATTTAACCGTACTTGGCCGACTGCCTGATTCAGGAAGACAGTCAGGAATTGCTGCTGCAGCACCTGACATTTGTAAAAAAAACTTCTAACCTCCCTGGGGTACACCATCAACGAAAAGAAATTAAAACTAGTCCCCAGTCAAAAGATTGTATTCCTGGGAGCAAGCTTGGACACAGCATCCAAGATGGCATTCCTCACTCCAGAAAAACAAGCCTATCTGACAAAACGATTCTACTTAAATGACCACCAGAACCCAGCTTATCCAGAAGGAAAATCCTGCAGGCCCTAGGGTTCATGGCCTCATTCATCCTACTAATTCCATATGCCAGACTGCATATGAGGAAACGTCAATGGTACTTAAGTCTTTGGTGCCAACATTCTCAGGACCTGCAACCCGTCATTCCTATCATACCCTGTCTAAGTACAGAGTTTCTTTGGTGGGCAGCAGCATGCAACCATAACAAGGGATTGTCCTTTACTCGACACCAAGCCGCCCAGACCCTAACCATAGCTGCATCAGACTATGCCTGGGAGGCACACATGGACAGCAAGTGCATTCATGGCCACTGGAGCCCAAGTCAAATTCAACTGCACATCAACCAAAAAGAGATGCTAGCTGTGCAGCATGCTCTGACAGCTTTCAGATCCCTACTCTCACCAAGACACCTGCTAATAAAAACAGACAACACCACAGATGTTCATCGTGTTTCACTGTTGCAGTCATTACACTTGGGTTATCCGCCGGCAGGCTACCCGCAGTCAGCCCGAGTTCCAAAGTCTTGGTCCGGCGTCAGTTGCTGTCGCCTCTTCCCTGACGTCAGTGCGCCAGGGTTATAAAAGATGCAACCGACGCCATTTTCTTCAGTCTTTCTTGCCGCATGGTGCCCGAAGCAAAAGCAGTTCACAAGTGCCGGCTGGCCGACTCCTGAGATTTTCGAAATTGAGTTTCAGAACCGAAGTCTTCAATAAAGCTAAGTACCCCATTGGGGAAACTTTTCTTGCTCCAGACCGATGTCAGTAAAAGTTAATAATTGTATTTCTTGTGGGAAGCAAATACCTCATAAGGACTTTCACTCTTACTGTATTCCTTGCCTAGGCCCTGACCACGACGTTACTAGTTGTCGGTTTTGTGCTAGATTCAACAAACGCAGTATTAAACGTCAGTTTGATTTTGCTTTACATTATTTTGGCCGAAGGTTTAATTACATAATGCTGTCGGAACAACCGATGACCTGAATTTATAAAAAACGCAAAGACGAAGAAAAGGACAGGCATCTGAGGTCCAAAACCGATGACGAAGCCTCTTCTAGGCCAGTTGCCGGTTCACTGGTTCTCAGTGAGGCGCTTTCTCAGCCCCTGACACCCGCTACCTCAGGGCCACAGGCCCTATCCGACAGCCACGTGGAGACACCGAGGCCTGTGGAAACTCAAGGTATTGGGCCTACGGAAGCTATTCCCTCAGATGGGTCTGGAGCCGCTGAGCAGGCATCGGCATCTGAGGGTGTTTTCAGACCTTCACAGCTTACAATTAAGCCCACTACAGCAGCCAAGGCAAAGTTAAAAACACCATTAAAGACAAGGAAATAAGTACAGCATTCTACTGAACAGTCATCCATGCCAAAGAAACAGATGCTTAAAATGGCCGAAGACCTAATTACTTTAATCAGGGGTTCCCATCCCCCTCCTGACAAAAGGCCTAGGCAAGACACTGACTATGATTCCTCTGACCAGGTTTCTTTTTCCTCTGATTCCTCTTCTGATCAGGGATACTCTCTCCCTCCCTATGAGGGATCTGATGCAGAAGAGTCTATACCTTCAGCCTCTCCGCCTGAGGATTATTCTTTTGGGGAAACCCTGCACACCATGAGGGAGCATTTCCATTGGGAGAGCCAGGATTATTCAGAATCCAAGAAAAGGCTCAGAGACTTTCTTTTATTGCCCCAGCACAGGCCCCTGGCTCTTCCTCCTGTGCTTGATATTGTTGATGTTTTCTCTGAATCCAGTCTGACTCCTGATTCTTTACCCCTGCACCAGTCAAGCCAGACAGGTACTACAAGGGTCCCTGACTCTCATAAATTTCTTTACAAAACCCTGTTGCAGATCCAGAAACAATTTCTCAGGGTCCTAAAGGCTAAAAATCCTGTCCCCTCGGGTAGAGATTCCAGAGCTCTGGACAGATGGGGGAAAAAAGTTTGCACTTCTGCTACTTTACTTGTAAGGGCTTTAAATTGCTAGTTTCGCATGCTTAAATATCAACAGTATCTCATGTCATTGTTAAAGCAGAAAATGGTTTCAATCTCAGAAAGTCCTGACAGTAAGGAAATGCAGGATTTATTGCATGTAGCTGAACAAGTGGGAAAGCATACTTTACAATGTGGTTTTGATTCATTAGAGGCTTCTTGTAGAGCTGCAGTTACAGGCTCTATTATTTGAAGGCATGCTTGGTTGAAAGAACAAAGTTTACCTGACCATGTTAAAGTTAAATTATTGGATGCTCCACTACAGCATGATACTTTGTTTGGTGTTAAGGCAGAAGAGGTGTTAAAGAAAATGGAGGATAAAACAAAATCAATGCAGACAATAAAGGATTTCTTACAGGTTCAACCACCCAGGTTTAGCAGAAACTGGCCTTCAAAAAATTGGTCCTTTCCGGTGTCAGACAGGCCACAAAGAGGCAGATCTCAGCCCCAAGGCTCCTACAGACCTAAACAATGGTGTGCTTCAGCCCCCAAAGGAGGGGAAGACAAATCACAACCTTATAGGAAACAGTCCCAATGACTTACCTCTACAGATGCCAAGCACTTACCTTTTGGCAGCACCCCTAGGGGGAAAGCTAGCACTTTTCTCAAACAATTGGCACATAATCACCCAGGACAAATGGGTACTGAATATTGTTTCTCAAGGTTACAGGTTCCACTTTCACACGCTTCCAAAATCAAGAGGTATGCCAGACCTGCCACAGAACCAATGGGCAGAGGCGCAAAAAAAATGCTGCTCTCATGGACATGGGAGCTATTCAAAGAGTACCACAGCAAGAACAGGGGCAAGGATTTTACTCAAGACTTTTCTTACCCAGAAAGGACAAAGCCTGGAGACCAATACTGGACCTGTCAATCCTAAATACTTTCCTGGATGTTCCAAAATTCAAAATGTTAACACTACAGCAGCTTCTACCCATGCTGGGCAAGAAGGCTTGGCTAGTTACTTTGGACCTCAAGGAGGCATACCTGCATGTCCCAATCAGACAAACTTGCAGAAGATACCTCAGATTCATAGCAGGCTCAATGCATTACCAATTCTCTGCACTGCCCTTTGGCTTATCTACTGCGCCCAGGGTCTTCACAAAATGCCTGGCACCAGTAATTGCATTTTGCAGACAAAAAGGAATTCAAATATATCCCTACTTGGACGACTGCCTTATTCAAGCAGAGAGCAAGGACATTCTACTAAAGCATCTGGCATTTGTAAAAAGATTATTGATTTGCCTAGGGTACACAGTACATGAAAATAAATCAAAACTAGTGCCCTTTCAAGAGATAATATTCCTGGGTGCAAGCTTAAATACAACTGCCCAGATGGCTTATCATAACTTTAATTCCTTGCCTACAGCAGGAGTTTTGATGGTGGTCCCAGGCCTGTCACCACAACAAGGGACAGCCTTTCACCTTACCCACAGCCAGGCAGACAATAACAACAGATGCATCGGATTATGCCTGGGGGGCACATATGGCAGAGAAATGTATTCAGGGCATGTGGCCCAAGGAACAAATGCATCTTCACATCAATCAGAAAGAGATGCTAGCAGTACAGAATGCCCTGACAGCTTTCAAGGACCTACCACATCCAGGACAACTACTAATAAAGATGGACAATACCACAGTTATGTGGTACATAAACAAGCAAGGGGGCACACATTCCTACCCCCTATGCAGGCAAGCCATGACCTTGTGGAACACAGCACTAACCCATCAGGTACATCTGCAGGCACAATTCCTGCCAGGAACAAAAAAAAAAAAAAACATACACTGGCAGACGAACTAAGCAGAAAATCTCATGGACCCTCACAAATGGAAACTAAATCCACAGGTGTTCAGCATGATAACTAGGAAATGGGGACGCCCAGACATAGATCTTTTTGCCTCCCTGCACAATTGCCAACTACAGAAATTCTGCACAAGAACTTATCACTCTCAAACATGGAAAGTGGATGCTCTATCATTCAGCTGGAAAGCTCTGACAATCTATGCCTTCCCTCCAATGCCTCTTCTTACCAAAGTGCTCCTAAAAGTCAGACAAGAAAGGCCAAAAATGATCCTGATTGCCCCAGACTGGCCACGCCAGCACTGGTACCCAATCCTAAAGAGCTTGTCTGAGGGCCCAGCTTGGCCTTTACCTCAAATTCCTCATCTTCTGACTCAACAAAACAATCAGATTCTGCACAGTCAACTCAGAACCTTAAATCTCGCAGCATGGCAGATAATGTAGCCACTCAGACTGCACCTCTCTCTAAAGCTGTTATGGATGTCATTTTAGAAGCCAGGAGGCCTAGCACTAGGAAATCTTATGCAGAAAAATGGAAGAGATTCTGTGCTTGGAACCAGGCACAAGGGCTCGACCCATTTGTTCCAAATATACCTCAGAGTTTACAATACCTAACTGAGGTGCTGGACAAAGGCCTATCTTTCTCATCAATTAAAATCCATGCCTCTGCCATTTCAGCTCATTACAATACGGAACCTCCTATTTTTTCACATCCTCTACTAAGACAGTACCTCAGAGGGGCAGAAAACATAAGACCCCCAAGGAGAGCACCAGTACCAACCTGGGATCTCAATTTTGTTTTAGAAAAACTCACACTGCCTCATTTTGAACCAGCCAGCACAGCTGATATAAAATTCTTATCATGGAAAACTGCTCTGCTCCTAGCAATAACTTCAGCAAGAAGAGTATCAGAGTTGCAGGCATTAATGGCTGTGGAACCTTTCATCATTTTTCACCAGGACAGGGTTTCTCTCAGGACAAACCCAGCATTCATGCCAAAAGTAGTTTCCAATGTGGCCCTGAACCAAACCATTAATTTACCAACTTTCTAGCCAAATCCCCAGAATAAAGGGGAGAAACTTCTGCACGCTTTGGATATACACAGACAGCTATGATTCTGCTTGGACAAAACAAAAGGTTTCAGAAAAACTGAACAACTGTTTGTAGCCTATGCTGCAGGATCACAAGGAAAACCTATCACAAAGCAGACAATTTCAAAATGGATAGGACACTGCATCCGCTTCTGTTAAGCACAACATGGCAAATCAGTGCCTAAGGTCATTAGGCCACATTCTACCAGAGAAACAGCCACTTCAGCAGCCTTTCTCAGAGGAGTACCAACCAAAGACATTTTAGAAGCTGCAACCTGGAGCTCAGTGCACACATTCACCAAGCACTACCACTTGCCTCTCTACTCTAAATCCAGAGCAGGCTTTGCCACTGCAGTCCTGCAGGGCCTGGTAGCCTCTCCAAATCCAATCTATTCCTAGCTGCCCAACCTCAGCTTTGGGATTCAACCCAAGTGTAATGACTGCAACAGTGAAACACGATGAACATAGTACAGTTGTGTACCTACCATAAATGTAGATGTTCAAGTGTATTCACTGTTGTAGTCCAGGTTACCCACCCACCATCCCCCTTTACTTTGCTGGGACTTCTCTGTACTTCTCAACTCTATACAACCTATGTGGTGTATTTGCTTGTAGATGAAGGAAATGTTTATATTAGTGCATGCATGCTTTTTGGCATAATATTATTTTTCCAGCCTTCCTATCTGGGGGCACCTGACATCTGGGGCAAGAAAAACTGAAGAAAATGGCGACGGTTGCATCTTTTATACTCCTGGTGCACTGACGTTAGGGAAAAGGCGACAGCAACCGATGCTGGACCACGACTTTGGAACTCGGGCCGACTGCGGGTAGCCTGCCGGCGGATAACCCAAGTGTAATGACTGCAACAGTGAATACACTCGAACATCTACATTTATGGTAGGTACACAACTGTACTTTATGTGGTACATCAACAAGCAGGGGGGAACCCATTCTTACCCACTCTGCAGGCTAGCCATGGCCCTGTGAAACACAGCCTTAGACATGCAGGTTGATCTGCAAGCTCATTTCCTGCCAGGCAAGCAAAACTCGCTGGCAGACGACTTAAGCAGAAATCTTCTAGACCCACATGGGTGGCAATTAGAGCCCAGCACCTTCAACTTTCTGATTCAGAAATGGGGGACCCCAGAGGTGGATCTCTTTGCTTCCCCCTGCAATCACCAGCTCAGCAAATTCTGCACCAGGACACCTCACAGCAGGGCCTGGAAAGTGGATACCCTATCCTTCCAGTGGGCAAACCTCTCAATCTATGCCTTTCCCCCTCTGCCCCTTCTCCAAAGAGTATTAGTCAAGATAAGACAGGACAGACCAAGGACAATAATGATTGCCCCAGACTGGCCATGCCAGCACTGGTAGCTACTCCTGTGCACCCTGGCACATACACCAGAACCCAACGCTGCTCCCTCAGCAGGAAGGACAGATCTTGCATCGTCAATTGTAAACCCTAAATCTTGCAGCCTAGCTTATTCCATGAAATCTCCCCCAGTAACCAGCCTAAGCAAGCAGGTACTGGATGTCATTCTTGAGGCCAGAAGACCCAGTACAAGGAAATCCTTTGCTGATAAGTGGAAAAGGTACTGCTCCTGGATTCAGTCTAAAGGAGAGGACACAACTCTGCCCTCCCTGCCTCTAATCCTGGATTACTTAGCAGATCTACTCCACAGAGGCGTATCCTTCTCCTCCCTTAAGATCCATGTCTCTGCCATTTCAGCTCATTACAACACTGAGCCTGCCTCTCTTCTCTCACCTTCTTATCAAGCAGTTCCTGAGAGGGGCAAACAACTTAAGGCCACCAAGGAGAGCACCCACCCCTGCTTGGGACTTTAACTTTGTACTGGAAAAGCTAGCGCTATCCCCTCTTTGAAGCCTGCAGCATCAGCAGAGTTAAAATCCCTCTCTTGGAAAACAGCCTTACTTCTGGCCATCACTTCAGCTGGAAGAATGTCTGAGCTACAAGCACTTATGGCTGTGGAATCCTTCATTATTTTTCATGCTGACAGGGTCTCCCTCAGGACTAATCCTTCTTTTATGCCTAAAGTGGTGTCCATTGTGGCTCTTAACCAATTTATCCACTTGCCAACCTTCTTCCCTAATCCTCAAAATAAAGGGGAAAGGATCCTGCAATCCTTGGACGTGCACTGACAGCTCAGATTCTACCTAGATAGCACTAAGCCCTTCAGGAAATCTAACCAGTTACTACTCAGTTTTGCACCAGGGGCAGAGGACAAGGTCATTTCAAAACAAACAATTTCCAAATGGATAGCACACTGTATCCTTTTCTGCTACAAACACCATGGGAAACCAACCCCTCGGGGTCAGAACACATTCCACTAGGGCAACTTCTACCTCTAAAGCATTCCTCAGGGGAGTCCCTACCAGGGACAATCCTGGAAGCTGCTACGTGGAGTTCTGTGCATACCTTCACTAAGCATTACCACCTGCCTATCTTTTCCAAATCCAGGGTGGGTTTTACAACAGCAGTCCTACAAGGCATACTAGCCCGCCCCAACTCTTCCTGACTGCCTCCTCCCTTCTTCAGCATTGGGAATCTACCCAAGTGTGATGACTGCAACAGTGAAACACGAAGAACATAGTACAGTTTTGTACACTTACCATAAATGTAGATGTATGAGTGTATTCACTGTTGCAGTCCTGGTTTCCCTCCCTCCAGCCCCCTTGTCTCTCTCTCTCTCGGTCTCTTCTCTATGTTTAATACTCACCCCTTTCAGGGGTATTGGTATTTACTTTTTACTGGGGGTGTTTTTCACCATCATAACTTAGCTCCCTATTTGGGGGGCTCCTGACATTTGGGGCAAGAAAAACTGATGTAATGGCACTGGCTGCCTGTTTTTATACTCCTGACGACCTGACGTCAGTCCTGGAGCGACAGCAACTGACACAGAAATACTAAGTCTCTGGTATTCGGGCCGACTGAGGGCTACCTGCAGGCAGATAAACCCTAGTGTGATGACTGCAACAGTGAATGCACTTGAACATCTACATTTATGGTACGTGTACACAACTGTACTTTGCAGTTACTTAAGTGAGATGAATTTCTAATCTGCAAGCCCTTTCTTGTAAGCCTCTTTATTCTGTTTTCCATAAAGACAGAGTGGCATTAAGAACTAAAGCATCCTTTCTTCCTAAGTTGAAATTTGAAGCAAATCTAAAACAATCTATTGATCTCTCAATGTTCATTCCAAGATAGAAAACGATGTAGTCTACATTACATGGGATCACCCATTACCAACAGTTCAAAGGATAGATGCTAGAAAACCGGATATAGTGGTCCATGAAAAGAAGACAAAAATAGCATTGATCGTTGATATTGCCACACCCAGTGATTAGAGTGGCTTGCATACAGAGAGACACAAAGTCATAAAATATCAGGATTTGCAGGCAGAAATGAGGGCAATGTGGGGGAAAGATACCCATACAGTTCCAATAGTAGTAGGAGCAACAGGTCTTAAAAAAAAAGAATCTGCAGTCATATTTAGATATGTTACCAACATATGTAACTCCATACGGATTGCAGAAGGATTCATTACTGGGCTCATTGCGAGTGCTGAGAAGAGCACTTCTGACTAACATCAAAGATTGAAACAGTACTAATTTCATGAACTTTAATTGTACTTTGACTTAGGAATGGGGTCCATTCCCATCATGGTATTAGAAACCCTTTCAGCCACTTCGATACCATAATGTTTGCACAATCTCCAGTGTAACAATCTCGCCACGTTATTATGCCTTTCAGTATAAAGTCCCTCTGCCATTAGAGTCGCAACCAGCAATAAGGTGTGTGACAGTTTCCAATTTGGTTCCACAAAACCTACATATGTCTGTTTCTCCCCCATATTCAATGGACTTAGTAAACCAGTATGTACGTAGCCCACTATCTTGGGCTGCCAATATTAACCTTTCATTTCTTGATGTAAATTCACCTCTCCTTAACCATTCCTTCATTCGTTCTTGATCAACATGAGGCTCTTCCAGAAGTTTTCTATACTTGCAACTATATTTATGTTTTTTCCACATTTCTTGTCTTCTCATCTGGTCCTTCACCTTATATTCTTTCTTTTGTTTTTTAGCACATTCAGTTGCTACCTGTTTTTTATCCACTTCTGGTTTGATTTCCATTCCTGCTTGACGTCTATATGCTTCTGCTAAATTAAGCAGAGATGTCATCTTAGATTTATTCTCCTCATGTTTCAAAACTTTCACCACATTTGGATCTTGTGAGGTCAGTAGATATGTGTGGAGTCCCACGATTGCAGATCTATACATGTAATCATTTTCAAGGAAGGCCCATCCCTCCTTCAGAACGGGGAATATATAATCTTGGTGTACACTGATTTTTATAAATCATTTGGTGAGCATGAAGCATCCTTCTTGTTTTAATATCCAGTCTATCCAACACTTTTTGGGGCCAGTCAAGCACTCCAAAACTGTAAGTTAGGTCAGGAAGAGCAAATTGATTTATAGCTTGGATCTTGTTCCTAGGTGTCAATGCTGTTTTCAGGATTAATTTAAGTCTTCTAAAGTACTCCTTACTAAGCTTTATTCGCATTTGTTCATGCTTTATTGCTGATCCTTCATCGATTCCCAAGTATTAATACACCCCCTCTTGCTCAAGTTCTTTTATATCACATTTGTGTCCCAAACTGATGTTTTCCTGGTGCTGCAGTTTTCCTTTTTTAAAGGTTGCTTTTGCACATTTATCAAGACCAAGTGACATTCCAATATCATCTGAAAAAGTTTTCACAACCTGCAGCTGTGCTTTCAGTTCCTCATCTTATGAGCTATACAGTTTTAAATCATCGACAAAGAGAAGATGAGAAGTCATTAGACTTTGTTGTTTTCTAGAAGCCAAATTATAGCCATGACCTAAGCTGTTAAGTAAACAGCTTAATGGATTAATGGCAAGGCAAAATAGTAACGGTGACAGGGAGTCACCCTGGAATATCCCCCTTTGGATTTTTATCCCTGGGATAATAATCTGTCCTTTATCATGGCTTAATTGCAAAGTGCTCTGCCACTGTTTCATGGTTACTGTAATGTAATCAGTCAATGTAGAATGTACCTTATACATTTTTAAGCACTCTTTTATCCATGAATGTGGGATACTATCAAATGCTTTATTATAGTCAATCCATGCCATACTTAGATTCTTCCCTTTCTTACAGTTCTTCACTATAACTTTATTTAACAACAAATGATCCTTTGTTCCATATGACTTTCTTTTATTGCTCTTTTGTTCTACTGCCATAATTGAGTTTTCTTCGAAATGACTGTAAACTCTGTCGGCGTCAATCCCCATGTATAGTTTATACGTTGTTGGAAGACAAGTTATTGGTCTGTAATTTCGGTGCCGACTCTTCCTCTCGGGGCTTCGTCTTTGATGAGCTTGGCCCCTACCTCCGGCTCGGAGCCCACTGCCTCGGTGCGGGAGCGTTTGACGGTTCCCTCGGATCCTTCAATTCCTTCCCATCTGAGCCATGCTGCCTTCAAAGCCATGAGGAGAGCTCTGTCTCCAAAGACATCTTCGACTTCAAGTCTTGCTTCCTCATCCCCTAAAGCGCCTGTGTCTGCTTCTGCTTCCATCATCCAGGCTAAGCGTAGAGACCCAGAGCCTCAGGTAGCCCCACAGGGTGCCCCCTGTTCTTCTGAGACCTCCCCAGAGGCTCCCACTGAGGAGGTCCCCAGGAAGAGATTTTGCATGAGGAGACACTTGGACTCCCCACAGGAGTCTTTAACATCTGACACTGACTTAGATGAGTCAGAAAGGTCCCCACGGTCCCCCACTGAGGATATCTCCTTTGCTGAGATACTTGAGATCCTTAGGCAGAGGGGTGACTGGCAGTCCAAAAGCCCTTCTGAGGATGAGTCAGTTCGCCTGAAGGCTTTCGGGTCTCAACCCTCCACCTCTTGGGTGTCTCCGCACTTTGATGAGCTCATGCAGTTGGTTTCTCAAAGGGCGTGGGAGTCACCAGAGTCCATGGAGCCTGTCTCTAGGAGGCCTAATAAGTTTATTTCAGCCCCACCAGATAAAACTTTCTTATCCAAAGGAGTCCCAGTGGATGCCATGGTGGTGGCGGGGGCCACCAAAAAGGAAATGTCTGACTCTACCTCATCTATCCATCCTCCTAATAGTCTAGAATCCTGGATAGATATGGGAAATGCATGTTCAATTCAACGACTTTTGCTCTCCATTCACTGACCTACTTGACCCATTTCACTAGGTTGCAGAGAGATCTCCTTAAGGTGTTGGGAGATACTATTCATGGTACAGTAGCTGCAGGTGCTTCTGACATAGTTGCTGCCCAGCTTTCTACCCTGAATTCTATTGTCAACTCATCCATGCATCTCATATCCTATGCAGCTGATAGAACGAGTAGAACAGCGGGTACAGGAGTCACCCTTAGAAGACATTCCTAGATACGCTTGTGTTCCTTTGCGGAGCCCTTCAAGTCATCCTTCGTTAACACCCCCTTTTATGGCTCATCCCTGTTTGGGCCTAAAGTGAAGGAAACCTTGACCGGGTGTGAACAGGAGGGAAAGACTCTGCCGTCGGAGTCCGTTTTTCCACCCCTACCCGACCTTTTCCCAAAGGTCAAAGTGGAGGAAAAATGTGGTTCCGGAAAGCCCAAGGAACCTTTCAGTACACACGTGGTGAACCCCCCCTCCAAGGGCAGAGGAGGGGGTAACGGTGGAAGATGTTGCCCTCTCAGCAGAGGGGGTCTGCAACATCAGGATGACAGAGATAACTTCTCTGGGCAACCCTATCAGCACTCATGAAAGGAGGTGCGACTGTCCTGCTCTGGAGGCAGTCAGGGGTTGCTTATCTTTGTACCCAAACACCTGGCAAGAAGTAAAAGACAGCTGGGTACAAAGTATTATTTCCAGAGGGTACTTCATATCATTCACTACACACACCCCCATCCATAAGGAGAACCCTGGACGTTCCACCCAGTTACAGGGAACAAGCAACTTTAGAGGTCCAAAAGTTGCTACAAAAAAAGAGTCATCCAGCCAGTCGCAGCAGACCAGACAGGATCCGGAACTTACTCAAGATTCTTTTTGGTTCCGAAGAAAACAGGGGACTGGAAACCTATTTTGGACCTCAGCAGACTCAACCAATATGTAAAGAAAGAGAAGATGTTCATCGTGTTACCCTGCTGCAGTCATCACACTTGGGTTATCCTGCCGTCAGGCGGTCCCGCAGTCGGCCCGAATTCCAAAGTCTTGGTCCGGCATCGGTTGCTTCACTTCTTCCCTGATGTCAGTGCACCAGGGGTATATAAGAGGCATCCAATGCCATTTTCTTCAGTCTTTCTTGCCGTGTGGTGCCCAAAGCAGAAGCACTTCGCAAGTGCCGGTCGGCCGACACCTGAGATTTTCGATTTGAATTTCAGTCCAAAGTCTTCAATAAAGCTAAGTACCCCGTTGGGGAACATTTTCTTGCCTCAGTCCAATGTCAGAAAAAGTTAACAATTGCATTTCTTGTGGGAAGCAAATACTTGATCCAAACATTCCTCAGATTCTACAATATTTAACTGAGATGTTGCACAAAGGACTTTCGTTTTCATCTATTAAGATCCACGCCTCAGCAATTTCAGCTCATTACAACATGGATCCTCCTTTATTTTCACATCCACTCCTAAGACAGTACCTCAGAGGGGCTAAGAACATAAGACCGCCAAGGAGAGCACCAACACCTACTTGGGATCTCAACTTTGTTCTGGAAAAGCTTACACTGCCCTTTGAACCAGCTTTTTCAGCTGATTTAAAATTTCTTTCATGGAAAACTGCCCTGCTACTAGCAATAACCTCAGCTAGAAGAGTCTCAGAGCTACAGGCACTAATGGCAGTGGAACCTTTCCTCATTTTTCATCAAGACAGAGTCTCCCTACGAACTAACCCTTCCTTTATGCCAAAGGTGGTTTCCAGTGTGGCACTAAACCAAACCATTCATTTGCCCACCTTTTTCCCAAATCCCCAGAACAAAGGAGAAAGACTCCTGCACTCTTTGGACATTCACAGGCAATTACGTTACTACTTGGATAAAACTAAGGCTTTCAGAAAAACTGACCAGCTCTTTGTAGCCTATGCTACAGGATCACAAGGAAAAGCTATCTCAAAACAGACCATTTCTAAATGGATAGGGCATTGCATACATTTCTGCTACACACATCATGGGAAACCGGTACCTGCTAACATTAGGTCCCACTCTACCAGGATTACAGCTACCTCAGCAGCCTTTCTCAGGGGAGTGCCAACCAAGGATATTCTGGAAGCTGCAACTTGGAGTTCATTGCACACCTTCACCAAGCACTATCACTTACCTCTGTACTCTAAGACTAGAGCTGGTTTTGCCACTGCAGTTTTGCAGGGCCTACTAGCTTCTTCTAACCCTGTTTGACTCCACCTCCCATCCTTAGCTTTGGGATTCAACCCAAGTGTGATGACTGCAGCAAGGTAACACGATGAACATAGTACAGTTTTGTACCTACCATAAATGTAGATGTTCGAGTGTTCACCCTGCTGCAGTCCAGGTTACCCTCCTTCCATCCCCTCTGAACTAACTGAACTTATCTCTACCACTTTAACCTATACTACCTCTGTGGTGTATTTGCTTGTGCCTAAGGGTATTGTTTTATTTTTATCTAGCTATATGTGTATATGTGTGTGTGTGTGTGTGTGTGTGTGTGTGTGTGTGTGTGTGTGTATATATATATATATATATATATATATATATATTTTGCCTACCTATTGGGGGCACCTGACATCTGGGGCAAGAAAAAGAAAATGGCGTCGGATGCCTCTTATATACCCCTGGCGCACTGGTGTCAGGGAAGAAGTGACAGCAACCGACGCCGGACCAAGACTTTGGAATTCGGGCCGACTGTGGGACTGCCTGATGGCAGGATAACCCAAGTGTGATGACTGCAGCAGGGTGAACACTCGAACATCTACATTTATGGTAGGTACAAAACTGTACTTTCTGGATGGTCACGCTTCAGTCTATTCTTCCCTTCTTGGAGAAAAACAATTGGATGTGCTTGATGGATCTCAAGGATGCGTACTACCACATAAAGATGGCCAGGCCATCCAGAGGCCATCTGCGTTTCCGGCTGGGAGCCAATCATTTTCAGTTTCGAGCTCTGCTTTTTGGTCTCACTATTTCCCCAGAGTGTTCACCAAATGGATGGCAGTGGTCACGGCTCACCTGAGGCATCTAGAGGATTCCAAGTGTTTCTGTACCTAGACGATTGGGTCCTTACTGCCACCACCAGGCATCAACTTATTCAGGCAATGGAGTCCACTCTGACACTCTCCAATCATTTAGGTATTACAGTCAGCTTAGAAAAGTCTGCCTTGTCGCCATCTCAGCATATTGTTTTTATCGGGGCAGCGCTAGACACCTCAACCACCACTCTAAGGCTACCAATTGAAAGAGTCTGTCTTCTGCACCAGCATGTCAGCACATTGTTATCGAAAGACAGAGCACCAGCTGCAGAAGTTCTGAAAGTATTGGGTATGATGGCTGCAGAAATCCTAGCCATACCATTAGCAAGAATGCATATGCAAATCCTTCAATGGCTGTTGTTCACTCAATGGTTTTACCAGGAACTACCCATGGACCACATGATATTGATTACGAGCTCTTGCAAGAACGATCTCCAATGATGGCTGACATCTCTTCATGTCTCCATAGGACGTCCCTTTGTTCTACCTCCTCCAGTAGCCATTGTGACCACGGATACTTCCCTGATAGGGTGGGGCATTTTCAGGGAAAGACTGCCCAAGGCACATGGACCGATCAAGAGTCACACTTGCATATCAATTTTCTGGAGATGAGAGCAGTACTTTTGGCGTTGCAGTACTTTTAGGACTCTCTTCCTCTAGGAACGATTGTGATTCAGACAGACAATATGTCAGTGGTCTGGTACTTGTACAAGCAAGGGGGAACTAGATCTTACCCCCTTTGCTGAGAAGCCCTCAGAGTTTGGCAGTGGGCTGTTTCCTCCCAGCGCTTTCTGTTCGCAACGCACATCCCGTGGAGATCTGACATAATAGCAGACAAGCTGAGCAGGGCAATCTTGTTGCCACATTAGTGGTCCCTCAAGAAAGAGATTGCGCACAGGATTTTCCGCAAATGGGGCCAGCCTTGCTGCAACCTTTTTGCCAGTCACATCAACACAAAATGCAGAAGCTACTTTGCCCTGATTCCCCATGCGGGAGAAGCCCAGAGGGATACACTCATACATGATTGGCCCCCGGGTCTTCTCTATGCATTTCCACCAATCCCATTGATACCCAAGGTTCTACAGAAAGCAAAATCCCTGGGAAAGACCATCATCCATATAGCCCATCACTGGCCTCGGCAGATTTGGTTCCCATTCCTTCAACATCATCTCTTGGAGGACCCCTGGATTCTGGACCCAATTCCAGACCTTCTGACACATCCGTCAGGGGATCTTCATCCCTCTCTGCAGTCTTTGAAGCTGACAGTTTGGCTGCTCCAGTTCCCCTCATACCCAGGCTTCATAATTTTTCCAGTGAGACAAAACAGATCCTTTTGTCTTCTCATAAGCCTTCCACTAGAAGATTGTATCTTAGTAAGTGGAAGAGATTTTCCATATGGGCCTGTAAGCATAATATTGATCCTTACCAAGCTCCCTTGACATCCATACTAGAATTCTTGACTATGGTTTTTAACAAAGGAGCAGCAGCAGCAACAGTCCGGGTCCAATTGGCTGCTATATCTAATTTTCATCTTGGAATTGACGGGTTAAATATCATGTCCCACAGTTATCCAAGGCTTTTCTCAAGCGGACATTTCATATGAGACCACGTGTAAAAACTCCCTATTCCCCATGGAATTTAATTTTTATGCCATCACGTATAATCCTTCCCCTGTTTGAACCAGCATCATCTTGTGACCTAAAATATTTGTCGTGGAAAACCATTTTTCTGGTAGCTATTACTTCTGCCCGCAGAGTGTCAGAGCTTCAGGCTTTATCTATCAGCCCTCCTTATTTGATTTTTCATGCTGACAGAGTATCACTTAGGACAAATCCCTCCTTTTTGCCCAAAGTTTGTTCAGAAACCAATATCAACCAAGTTATTGAGTTACCAGTTTTCTTCCCTAATCATTCCAACAAGTTGGAGTATATGCTGCACAAACTTGATGTTCACAGACATCTCAGATTTTATTCGGATAGAAGAAAAGATGTCAGGAAATCAGACAAGCTCTTTGTTTCATTCTCTGACTCCAGGATAAGTAGACCAGAGGCTAAAACAACTCTGTCTAAATGGTCATCTGATTGTATCACCTTTATTCAGCTGTGAATATGCCCTTCCAACATAAGATTAAAGCTTACTCAACCAGAGCAGTTTCTACATCTTCTGTGTTCCAAGCCAGACTGCCCCTTGATAACATTTGTGCAGCAGCCACTTGGTCAAAACCACATACCTTTATCACCCATTACAAAGTTGATAAGGCCTCCAGGAACAGGGCTTCCTTTGGATCTACGGTAATGAAGAATGTACTCCCATGAGTCACACAAGGTTGATGGTGCTAGGGACACTACCCATCAGTCAAGAATGAATGGCAAGATTGAACAACTTCACATTAAGAAGTTATATACTCACCATAATGTTCCATGTGAGTTGTTGATAAGTTGGTACTAGGCTATCAGCACTAGGGCCTATACAAGCCTAGCCATAACAATTCCCTGACTATTTCTTCCCACACTATTCACTTCCTGGACCCCTTTCCTTCATCTCGGCTTCATTCTTACGTCCCTCCCTCCTTCCCCCTCCTGGCTGATAGCTGACCTAGATGTTGGTCTCATCCTGGTTGCTTTCTTCCATTCCATAGGGGGATAGCTGATTTATATGGTTATAGTACACACAGCAAACAAGATCTGAGATAATTCACAGTGCATCATGGGATAGAGGCTTGGATTTGAGCTACTGAAAGACCGATGGATTGGCTCCGAACCCATCAGTCAAGAATGAAAGCGAGATGAACAACTCACATGGAACGTTATGGTGAGTACATAACTTCTAATTTTTCCTGTTGTTAACCAGTGCGGTGTCTGTTCGGGGTGTGCATATAAATAGTTATTACTCATGGCTAGATCCTCGTGTAAAGAAGTTAATACTTTAAGCCAAAAGTGAGGTACTGCATCTGGGCCTGGGGTTTTCCATTTAGAGGCTTTTCTCAACTTTGATGTTCATTGTGTTTCACTGTTGCAGTCATTACTCTTGGGTTATCCTGCTGGCAGGCTACCCACAGTCGGCCAGAATTCCAAAGTCTAGGTCCGGCATCGGTTGCTGTTGCCTCTTCCCTGACGTCAGTGCGCCAGGGGTATAAAAGATGCAGCCAATGCCATTTTCTTCAGTCTTTCTTGCCGCGCGGTGCCCGAAGCAAAAGCAGTTCGCAAGTGCCGTTCGGCTGACTCCTGAGATTTTCAGACGAATTTCAGATCCAAAGTCTTCATTAAAGCTAAGTACCCCATTGGGGAAACTTTTTTCTTGCTCCAAACCGATGTCAGAAAACGTTAACAATTGTATTTCTTGTGGGAAGCAAATACCTCATAAGGATTTTCATTCTTACTGTATTTCTTGCGTAGGCCCTGATCATAACGTTGCTAGCTGTCGGTTTTGTGCTAGATTCAACCAATGCACTATTAAGTATCGGTTTGGTTTTGCTTTTCATTACTTGGGCCGAAAATTCTATTATATAATGCCGTTGGAACAGCCGACGACTGGAGTTTCTAAAAAACGCAAGGAAAAAGAGAAGGACAGGCATCCGAGATCCAAAACCGATGACGAGGCTTCTTCTAAGCCAGTCACCGGTTCGCCGGTTCTCAGTGAGGCGCTTTCGCAGCCCCTGACGCCCGCTACCTCAGAGCCACAGACCGCTGACGACTCCCACGTGGAGCCAGCTAGGCCTCTGGATACTCAAGGTATTGGACACTCGGAAGTCATTCCCTCAGATGGGTCTGGAGCCGCTGAGCAGGCATCGGCTTCTGAGGGTGTTTTTAGACCTACACAGCTATATGTAAAGCCTACTTCAGCTTCTAAAGCAAAGACTAAAGAGCTTTAAAGACAAAGAAACAAGTACAGCATTCTCCAGGACAAACTTCCATGCCTGAGAAACAGATGCTCAAAATGGCTGAAGACCTTATTACTTTGATCAGGGGTTCCCATCCCCCTCCTGATAAGAGGTCTAGGCAAGAGACTCTTCAGATCAGGTTTCCATTTCCTCTGACTCCTCTTCTGTACAGGAATACTCTCTTCCTCCCTATGAGGATTCTGATGCTGAAGAATCCATTCCTTCAGCCTCTCCTCCTGAGGATTATTCTTTTGGGGAAACCCTGCATACCATGAGGGAGCACTTCCACTGGGAGAGCCAAGATTACTCAGAATCAAAGAAAAGGCTTAGTGATTTTCTTTTACTTCCTCAGCACAGGCCTCTTGCTATTCCCCCTGTGCTAGACATTGTAGAAGATGTATTTTCAGAGTCCGGCCTATCTCCAGACTCCTTACCTCCAGCTCCTGTTAAACCAGACAGATACTACAGGGTTCCAGATTCACCTAAATTTATTTATAGAAACCCTGCTGCTGACCCAGAAACTATTTCTCAGGGTCCCAAAGGGGGGTTAAGGCCGCTACTGCAAAAAACCCTATCCCTTCTGACAGGGATTCAAGGGCACTAGACAGATGGGGGGAAAAGGTTTACACTTCTGCTACTTTTTGGCTGTGAGGGCTCTAAATTGTCAATTTCTTATGATTAAATATCAGCAATACTTAATGTCACTGTTAAAACAGAAAATGTTGGCCAATTCTGATTGTGCAGAAAATAAGGAAATGCAGGATTTATTGCATGCAACTGAACAAGTGGGAAAGCATACTTTGCAATGTGGTTTTGATTCTCTGGAGGCCTCCTGCAGGGCTGCAGTTACGGGTTCTGTCATTAGGAGGCATGCTTGGTTAAAGGAACAAAATCTGCCTGATCATGTTAAAGCAAAATTATTAGATGCTCCATTACAGCATGATACTTTATTTGGTGTTAAAGCAGAGGAGGTTTTGAAGAAAATGGAGGACAGAGCGAAATCTATGCAAACAGTAAAGGATTTTTTACAGGTTCAGCCACCCAAGATTTAGCAGGAACTGGCCTACAAAGAATTGGTCCTTTCCAATGTCGGACAGGCCACAAAGAGGCAGATACAGACGTCCCAGAAGCAGATCCCAGCCCCAGGGCTCATACAGGCCTAAACAGTGGGGCACTTCTACCTCCAAAAGTGGAGAAAACAAAACACAGCCATACAGGAAACAGTGCCTCTGCCAGCACCAAGCACTTATCTTCTTGCAGCCCCCTTAGGAGGAAAACTAGCAGTTTTCTTTCAAAATTGGCAAATGATCACCCAGGACAAATGGGTATTGAATATAGTGTCCCAGGGCTACAGGTTCCACTTTCACACCCTGCCAAAGGCAAGAGGTATGCCAAACCTGCCACACAATCAGTGGGCAGAGGCACAAAAACAAGTTTTGTCCCTTATGAACATGAGGGCCATTCAGCAAGTACCACAGTAAGAGCAGGGACAAGGATTTTACTCAAGACTTTTCTTGGTACCCAGAAAGGACAAAGCCTGGAGACCAATACTGGACCTGTCTTTTCTAAACACATTTCTGGACGTTCCAAAATTCAGAATGTTAACTCTGCAGCAGCTTCTGCCCATGCTGGGCAAGAAGGCTTGGCTTGTAACTTTGGACCTAAAAGACACATACCTGCATATCCCAATCAGACAATCTTGCAGAAGATACCTCAGATTCATAGCTGGCTCAATGCACTACCAATTCTTTGCACTGCCCTTTGGCTTATCTACTGCGCCCAGGGTCTTCACAAAATGCCTGGCACCAGTAATTGCATTTTGCAGACAAAGAGGAATTCAAATATATCCTTACTTGGACGACTGCCTTATACAAACAGAGAACAGGGACACTCTACTAAAGCATCTGGCGTTCGTAAAAAGATTATTAATTTGCCTAGGGTACACAGTAAACGAAAAGAAATCAAAACTAGTACCCTCTCAAGAGATAATATTCCTGGGTGCAAGCCTAAATACAATTGCCCAGATGGCTTATCTCACGCCAGACAAACAAAGGCAACTAACTTCTTACTTCAAAATGTTGGCAACAAAGACCCAGTTATCTGCAAGAAAACTTCTGCAGGCTTTGGGCTTCATGGCATGCTGTATTCTGCTAATTCCGTATGCCAGACTGCATATGAGGAAACTTCAATGGTACCTAAACAGTGTCTGGACTCAACATCGTCAAAGCCTGGAAGCATTAATTACCCTTATTCCTTGCCTGCAACAGGAGTTTCGATGGTGGGCACATGCCTGTCACCTCAACAAGGGACAGCCATTCACTCTACCCACAGCCATGCAGTCAATAACAACAGATGCATCAGATTATGCCTGGGGATCACACGTGGCAGGAAAATGTATTCAGGGCACATGGTCCACAAGCCAAATGCATCTACATATCAATCAAAAAGAGATGCTAGCTGTTCAGAATGCCCTGACAGCTTTCAAGGATCTACTCCATCCAGGACAACTACTGATAAGGACGGACAATACTACAGTCATGTGGTACATAAACAGGCAGGGAGGCACACATTCCTACCCCCTATGCAGACAAGCCATGACTTTGTGGGACACAGCATTGACTTATCAAGTACACCTGCAAGCACAATTCCTGCCAGGAAAGAACAATACTCTGGCAGACGAACTAAGAAGAAACCTCACTGATCCCCATGAGTGGAAACTGGATCCACAAGTCTTCAGCATGATAAGAAAGGAATGGGGATGCCCAGACATAGATCTATTTGCCTCCCCTCACAACTGCCAACTACAGAAATTCTGCACAAGGACTTATCACAAGCAAGCATGGAAAGTGGATGCTCTGTCATTCAGCTGGAAAACTCTAACAGTATATGCCTTTCCTCCTCTGCCTGTCCTCCCCAAGGTACTTTTAAAGGTCAGACAAGAGAAGCCAAGAATGATTCTGATTGCCACAGACTGGCCACGCCAGTACTGGTACTCAATCCTAAAAAGCTTGTCTCAAGGCCCAGCCTGGACATTGCCTCTAATTCCTCACTTACTGACCCAGCGAAACAATCAGATTCTGCACAGCCAACTCAGGACCCTAAATCTGGCAGCATGGCGGATAATGTAACCATTCAAAACACTCCTCTCTCTGAAGCAGTGATGGATGTTAATTTGGACGCCAGGAGGCCCAGTACCAGAAAATCTTATGCAGAAAAATGGAAAAGATTCTGTGCTTGGAACCAGGCACAAGGAATTCACACATCTGTACCAAATATTCCTCAGATTTTACAACACCTAACT
Organism: Protopterus annectens; assembly: GCF_019279795.1. NCBI lineage: Eukaryota > Metazoa > Chordata > Ceratodontiformes > Protopteridae > Protopterus > Protopterus annectens. The sequence goes on along the minus strand of NC_056743.1, from coordinate 1,718,881,653 downwards.
GAGATGCTGGACAAAGGCCTATCCTTTTCATCAATTAAAATTCATGCCTCTGCCATTTCAGCTCATTATAATACGGAACCTCCTATTTTTTCCCATCCATTGCTAAGGCAGTACCTCAGAGGGGCCAAAAACATAAGACCTCCAAGGAGAGCCCCAATACCTGCATGGGACCTCAATTATGTCTAGGAAAAACTCACACTGCCGCCTTTTGAGCCAGCCAATACAGCTGATATAAAGTTTTTATCTTGGAAAACAGCTCTGCTCCTAGCAATAACCTCTGCAAGACAAGTTTCAGAGTTACAGGCACTCATGGCTGTGGAACCTTTCATCATTTTCCATCCAGACAGGGTTTCTCTAAGGACAAACCCAACATTTATGCCTAAAGTAGTGTCCAGTGTGGCCCTTAACCAAACCATTCATTTGCTTACCTTTTATCCAAACACACAGAATAAGGGTGAGAGACTTCTGCATTCCTTGGACATACACAGACAACTACGCTTCTACTTGGACAAAACTAAAGCTTTCAGAAAAACTGAGCAACTTTTAGTGGCATATGCTGCAGGATCTCAAGGAAAGCCTATCTCAAAACAGACTATTTCAAAATGGATAGGTCACTGCATTTGTTTCTGCTACTCACAACATGGCAAATCAGTGCCCAAGGGCATTAGGCCTTATTCTACCAGGGCAGCAGCCACTTCAGCAGCCGTTCTCAGAGGAGTACCAACAAAAGACATTTTAGAGGCTGCAACTTGGAGTTCAGTGCACACTTTTACAAAGCACTACCATTTTCCTCTCTACTCTAAATCCAGAGCAGGCTTCGCCACTGCAGTTCTGCAAGGCCTTATAGCCTCTCCTAATCCTATTTAGGCCCAGCCACCCAACCTCAGCTTTGGGATTCAACCCAAGAGTAATGACTGCAACAGTGAAACACGATAAACATAGTACAGTTGTGTACCTGCCATAAATGTAGATGTTCGAGTGTATTCACTGTTGCAGTCCAGGTTACCCACCCACCATCCCCCTTTTCTTTGCTGGGACTTACCTATACGTCTCTGTCTTCTACAACCTATGTGGTGTATTTGCTTATAGATGAAGGAAATGTTTATTTTACTGCATGCATAATTATTGGCATAATTTTTTAGCCTACCTTTTTGGGGGCACCTGACATCTGGGGCAAGAAAAACTGAAGAAAATGGCGTCGGCTGCATCTTTTATACCCCTGGCGCACTGACGTCAGGGAAGAGGCGACCGCAACCAACGCCGGACCTAGACTTTGGAATTCCGGATGACTGTGGGTAGCCTGCCAGCAGGATAACCCAAGAGTAATGACTGCAACAGTGAATATACTCGAACATCTACATTTATGGTAGGTACACAACTGTACTTTTCAATCTCTCTGGCTATTTCATTCCATTTCATATTCTGTACCTTTAAACTTCTTATTCTTTCTTTTACTTCTTCTATCCATTTAACATCTTTGTTATGTTCCACAGGATCTTCATAGATACTTCTCCAAAATGTATCTACTTCCTCTTTTTTTGGCGGTCTATCAATTCCTTTTACCTTATTTCCCAATTCTATGTAAAACTTTTTGGGTCATCAGTAAATTGCTTATTTTGTGCTTTTCCCTTATATTTGTCTTCGTATCTTCTGAGTCTTTCTGCCTGTTTTGAAATTTTTAATTTGTTATCTCCAATAGTGCATAATAGATCCTGGTCTGTTCTAATACTGTGCATTGCTTTTATCACATCTATCTTTCTTAATATTTTTGTTGGTCTGTTCCCTCTTCTATAATCTTCTAACAATGACACTTCTTGTCTTAGCTGCTTTATAGTTTTCTCTATTCGATATTTCCATGATGGTATTCGCTTTCACCCCCCCTTTTCCCTCGCTACCCTAAGATCCTGTGGTAGAATTTTATCAGTTATTAAATTAGCAGCACAGTAATATATTCTGTTTACTTCTGTTATATCACATGGATCTCTGTGGACAGTCCTAATTACTGTGTTCATTTGTTTTATCAAGCTTCTGACTTTTGGGGTTTCATTAACCTTCTGCAGTCTATTTCTCTCATTGATCTTGATATATCTGTCTTTGTCTATTAAATCAAGCAGCTCTTCTCTTAATTCCTTTTCTTCCATACTGAGGGCACATCCCTTGTTTTCCATTTCATGTAGGCATTCTATAGAAAGTTCTATAACATCTTGTGACACATTCTCTTCAGTTTCATCCTGTGTCATCTGTTGTTTTGTCATATGGAAACTCACTGGCCTATCACTGTTCAACATTGACTGCATCAGAGTTTCCACAGTTTCCTGTTCCTTTCCTTCCAGTCTAGCTTCAAGTGCACTTTTATACTGGTTTCCTGTGGAAGGCTCCAAAATATCTTGATATGGCACCTGACCTGTTGCTTCCTGTTCCACTGGTTTCCCCTTAATTTGGATATCCATTGCTCTATCCTGTTGTGGTGCTTTCTGCATTTGATTTTCTACACTGAATCCTTCTTTTTGCAGCTATTCCATTACCTCAGTGTCTATTTCTTTGACTTCTCCATTACTAATCTTTTTTTCTACTTTTCCTCGTAGTCTTCTTATTTTTTGTATTGTAAAGTTTTCCATATCTGGATTCCTTTGCCTGTATTTTTCTTCAAATATCTTTGGTGCTGCTCTTTTTGTATTAGTTTTGCTTTCTCCTTTGCATAAATATTACACCATATTAAATCTCTTTTCCTTTCCCCTATCCATATTTCTTCTTCAGATGTCTCCTGATCTTCTTGCTTTTCCTTATTCTGGGGACTCGCTCCATCATGCTGTGATGTAGTCTGTTTTAGACCTTCTACATTAAATCCTTCACTTTGCAGGCACTCCATAACTTCAACTTCTGCCTTCTGTATATTAGTTAACTTTGCTTTCTCCTTTGCATAAATATTGCACCATATCAGATTTCTCTTTCTTTCCCGTGTCCATATTTCTTTTTTTAAATTTTTCAAATATCTCTAGGTTTTGTTGTTTATGTTTTCTCACTTCCTCAGAAGCTTCTTTTTCCAAAGAGATCAAAGTTTCTTGATGTATATACTGTTTTTCAAAAATCTGTTGTATTAACAAAAGCAAATTTTTATTTGAAGCTTGTGACAGTTTTTCCAGCGGAAGTATTTTTCTTTCCTCTAATTTCTCTCTTAATCGGTTTGCATTAGAGAACTTGGCATAGCTCCTTGTGGTCCCCTGCAGAGTTCCTAAGCCAGCAGAGAGCAGAAAAAGCAACTTTCTTGATTATAAGTATTTTTTAAACATTTTATTTTGCATTTTTCGATCTTTTGAGCTTTTCGACTACTGTTTGTGCCTATATTACTGTTTTATTACCTGATTTTCCTGTTTTTCCAGCCTTTGATAGCAATTTAGTCGAATACCAAAGCATTTACTGTATTTTTTCTGTCTGTTTGCAAAAAAACCTAAAAAAAACCCAAAAAAATACTTCTCCTTTCCTAAACTTTCCTAGCTATTTGTTCCAGTGATCAGATTTTGCTGATCCCTGGGCTTTGTATTTGGTTCCTGTGTTCCTCCATTTTCTGTGCGGCCAGAGGTAGTTTCTTTACTCACCAGTGGGAGTGGGGAGTACTGAGCTGCTTGTTTGTCCTCATAGGAGTGGTTAGAGACGACTAGTAATTCGTTGGCCATTTTGGGTCATTTCCTGTTTTTTCCAGCCCCCTGCTATAAAGCACGCGTTAGCGTGCTTTAGCTTGGAGTTGCCACTGTTGCACACAAGAGCAGCGGTGGTTAAACAAGGTTAAACTATTCGGGCTACCTAAATTCCACTCTTCAAATTTTCCCTTAAATCTACCTTCCTCGAACTGTACTGCCGATCTAACCAGCGTATCCTATAACTAAAAACTTCATCTCTACCTGATTCCCAAGTAGACTGTTCTCTATCTGTAAAGCCTAGCACTTGCTCCTACAGTACTTGCACCTTGATAAAGCACTATTATTATAGATAGTACCCCACCAGCCTAGAACCCACATCCCCCGGAGTCTTTTGTAAGTTTTTTATCTATTACTTCTAGCATGTCGAGGGATCAGTTGCTAGTGTCCTCCCCTGCTCAACTGGTGAACCTGGGAATATTGAGGCAATGTTACAATTGCCTCATGTACACAGACAATCCTCTCCTTCTCCCACAAAACACAAATACATGCGAGAGATGCAACTATACGGCCAAACTGGAGGCTGAGCTCTCTCAACATAGGACTGGCAAGACCAGACAGGAGGAGAAGGTAACCACACACACTACATACCCAGTCACACATAGTACCATCACAACTTCAAATCATACACATAATCACACAAAGACATACTTGGAGGCTCTGACCAAAAATCTACCAAAACAGCAGAGGCCTCCAAAGCAGACACCCAAACAACTACCACCTCAGGACCCAACACATGCATCACATAGACCACACAGTCAGAGTGTCAAACAGTCACAGCCCTTAAGGCCAAACACAATGCCAGACACACTCGTCATTGGTGACTCCATAGTCAGGCACACTGGCGTCCGCTCACCAGACTGAGTAAGGAGAAGGTCACAGTAAGCTGCCTGTTGGGCTAGAATCCGCCACATAATGCAAGCACTCAGGTCTCTCAACAGCAAGTACAAGTGACTCGGTCATTGTCCATGCTGGTGTCAGCGACCTGAGGCACCTCCTTGGACTACATGAAAAGAGACATTGAGGAGCTCTCTGATTATGTAGCCCAGGCAGGTATGACCCTGACCTTGAGCAGTATCCTACCTTCACCTAGAATGATGCCACAATACAGTGATAAGATGATCAGCTTTAATAATTGGCTTAAATTTTGGTGCCATTCAAAGGGGATCCAATGTCTGTCTGCCTGGGATGACATGCTGGACAAGCCACGCTGCTTCGAGGGCGGCTTGCACCTGTCACCCTGGGCTTCCGGATATTGGCAAAGGCTCTTGCCACCCCATACTGCCTTTTTAGGCAAGGCTCAAATTCTAAACCTACCACCCTAGAACACAAAAAGGAAAAAAACTAAGGGTAATGCTGCTCAATGCCAGAAGTCTCAATCTCAAGATGCACACTGAGGCCCTTCTCAGTATGGAGAACATCGATGTCTGTGCTGTGACAGAAACCTGGTTCAAGGCTCCTGAGAGCACCCCAGCACTATCAGGTTTCACCTCATATCATGCGTTCCGGCCCCAAAATCCGGACAAAACCAAGAAAGGAGGGGTGTCCATATTCATAAAGGACACACACACCTCAAGGTTGGTGGCAACGCGATGCATCGGAGACCATCCAGGTGCAATTAACCATAGGCAAGACTGCTCTGCAATTTGTAGCATGTTACAGGCCACCCTCTCAAACTCAGGAACCTCACATGGCCTTCCTGAAAACACTGGAGGGATAAATGTATCTCCAAATACCATCATACTAGGTGATTTCAACTACCCTAATATAGACTGGGAACACTACTCAAGCCCAAACACTCTAGCCCAAAGGTTCCTGGAGTTCATAAACTCAAATGCCATGGAACAACTAGTCACCATCCCCACAAGAGGAGAAAACATACTTGATCTCATCATCACGAACATGGGATCACAATGTTCAACACCGAAGTATACCCCTCACTGGTGAGATCAGATCATAAACTAATCTCGCTGGAGGTCCTCATCCCGCCCCACCTGAAATAAAAAGACCACAGTGAAAAACTTCTCAAAAGCCGACTTCACACTTCTAAAAACTAGTGTGGTCTCCTTTAAGGCCCCTGAGCCAGTGGTAAACATTACTCAAACCGCTGAATCACTTACAAATGCCTTCTACCAGCACCTACAGGACTGCATGGATCAGGCAATCCCAAACAAAACTAAGACTCTTTGTACCAAAGGCAAGCGTCCAGTCTGGTGGACCCCAGCCATAAACAAGCTCTACAACAAAAGGAGGAAGCTACTACAAGATAGAGCAAAATCCTTGAAAGGTAAGACACCTTTGATCATTATAAGTAAAAAGCTAAGAGCTCTCATAAAATCATCCAAGGCAAATTTTGAGAGAAAAATCGCCTAGGACTCAAAAGACAATCATAAGGCCTTCTTTAGCTATGTTAGAAACCTAGGAGGAAACTCCCAGATATGCTCAGAATTAGTTCAAAATGATGTGAAGATTACTGAACCTACACACATTGCCAACATACTGGCTGACAGGTTCAGTGCAAACTTCTCCCCTCCCCAAAGGAGAGATATCTATACCAGAGGATTGTAGCCCCCAAACATATCCAACGCCCAGGTGAGAACTGCTCTCTCAAGGCAAAAACACAGCATCCATGGGACGGATGGTGTCCCCGGCTGTGTGCTCCACGAACTCAATGAGGAATTAAACCGCAGTTAGGACAGCTGTTTAATCTTAGCCTCACCTCAGGATCATTACCCAAGGAGTGGCGCACGGCGACTGTGGTCCCACTTCATAAAGGCGGTGCCTCCACCGACCCTGGAAATTACCGTCCCATTAGCTTGACAAGCCTTATCTGCAAAGCCATGGAGAGGATCATAATGGAACTCATAAATAAAGACATAGGGAACTTGCAGACTTTGGATCCATCCCAGTTTGGCTTTGTCAAAGGCAGATCATGCCTCTTAAACTTGGTTGACTTTTTCGAAACAGTCACCAAGGCCATTGATGAGGGCAAGGCAGTCCATACAGCCTACCTCGACCTGGCAAAGGCCTTGACACAATACCCCACTCAGGTATCATCGAAAAACTCATCAGCTTAAATGTAAACCCATACATCACAAGATGGGTTGCAAACTGGCTAAGTGACAGAACCCACAGGGTCAGAGTTGCTGGCGCCATGTCAGACTCAAAGCCTGTCACAAGTGGTGTCCCACAGGGCTCAGTCCTGGGACCACTCTTGTTCGGCATCTACTTTTCTGAAGTACAAGCAAACACAGGAGGGTTATGGCTGACAAAGTTTGCAGATGACTGCAAACTGGGCCATAGTCGAAAACACATCTGACACAGATATCCTTCAGAAGGGCCTCACAGAAGCGGATAACTGGTGCCAGAGCCATGGCCTAAAGTTAAGCGCCAAGAAATGCATAGTCATACCCTTGGGAAAAACAAGGTTACCCTAGCTACCATATAGGTGGCAATCCACTGAGCACAGAAGAAGTCATCAGGGATCTGGGGACCCAGGTTGACAGTAACCTTTCGTTTGACACTCATGTTGCCAAAGTAGTTAGGAAAACCTTCTACATTGCCCACCTGATCATGAAGGGATTCACATCTAGATCTAGGAGGTCATCGTCCCCTGTACTCATCACTCATTAGACCTATGATTGAGTACAATGCCCCATTCGGAATGTATCTGACCCGACACCTGCAGCAGCTGGAAAGGCCCCAAAAGTTCCTCACCAAAAGGATAAAGGGTCTAAAATATGTCTTATGCTGCCAGACTGAAAGAACTCCAGCTCTATTCAGTCGCATACCACTTGCTCAGAGGTGACCTGTGCCTGACATATAAAGCCATGTCAAACCCAGATTTGATGAATATGCTTCACCTCAAAAAATCTAGATCCCTCAGAACCACAAGGGCGGGAGACTTAAACCTTGACACGGTTATTAATAGAACGTGCTGGAGGGACAGATTCATCACCCAGAGACTCCCTATGCTGTGGAACAAAATCCCGGTACATGTGAGGCAGAGCACCTCGCTGGCCTTGTTCAAGAGGAATCTTGACTAATGGATGGGAGATCGCAGATATATCCCAGGGATCACTTCAGTGTCACTGCTTGACAGAGGCACAGCAAAATAATAGGCATAGTTTTCTTCAAACTAAAGGGGTGGCGAAAGCCACATAACTATGGGCTAGGCTTATAAATGCCCTTGGGCAGATAGCCTAGTACGAACCTATGAAACCTATATCTTGTGCCTGGAAATTCTGGGCTTTTTACATAATAGTAACAATTCATAATTTCTTTCTTATTCTCAATAGTCCACTCTGTCGTCTTTATGGCTTTTATTTGGCCAATCAGTTTTTGTGGACTACTACTTCCTTCTACAATGGGGGGGCATCCTTCCCCTGAGCCTGGCCTGGCCCCATTATAGGATTGTTTCCATATTTTGAGGATTCTACACTGTCATTTCTTCCAGTCCTGGCACCAGTGTGCCTACCAGGATTGGGCTCTTTTTTATCCTGGGTCTTGTGCACCTAGCTATCTTTTTTTATTTTTGATTTACTTCTGTCCATGATATATGCTGTATAAATACAGTCTATATATCAGTGTCGCCTTGGTGAGATTTTGTGAAAAACAGGGTCCACCTCGTGAAGGTACTCACCAAGACTTGAGGATGAATTCAGGTTCAGCACTACTACGCTCCTTTGCTTGCTGACTTCTCATCTCGCCATCAGGACATGGTTCTGTATAGAAATGTGCATGATATAGCTGGCAAACTCGATCTGAGGTACTAAAGTGGAGTGGAGGGAATTATGTGTAGGGAAGGAGTAAGAGCCTTGGATCCAAAGCTTCAGAAAAGATGCAGAGGTCAGATCCTTTCAGATCCAACAACCCAAAGGTTGAACCAGGCGAAAGTAGGACAGCATGGATTTATCATTATGGCAAGTACATAACTTTCTTTTTCGCAGTTGTGGTAGAGTGCATTCCATGTTTCATATTAGCCTCTTCAGGTTGTGGAACTCATGGTCATACCATTGTCTGCAACCTAGTAGGTCCTGGGTTTGTACAAAAATGTGTAAACTTAGAGAAGGAGACTTAGGGATGATCTTTAACCTGCTTTCAGGCCATTACTGGGAGCTGTGGATCCTCTGCATTGCAGTCTACAGGGGACTATTCAGTAAAAGATGAAGGTTAGTGCAAGTAATAATTTGTCAATGTCTACTGAATCAGCTCAGGGTTTGTTGATCTTGCTGGGTGTAAGCTGAAAATGAAAATGAACAGGTTGTGATCAGAACAATAAACTGATGTATATATGGCTTTCTGTGCATTTGACTTGTATGGCTAGTTTAACTTCTATTCCCAATCCTGGTGACTGGATTGCTGACACTGAAGTGTAGTATTAGGGAGGTGCTGCATTCCTGAATTTGCTCTCCTTTAGGTGAAACATTAAACTGAGGCCCCATCTGCATGAGCAGCTGGTAGCTCTGGTGGATATAAAAGATTGCACTGCACCTATCAAAAAAAGTAAAGGAAATTGCTCAGTGCCCTGGTCAAATTTCCCCCTAGTAGTAGAAATACCACCTCAGGTCTCTATTGAAAAGAAACCACTAGCCATTAGGGCTAACACAGTCAATAAAGTATAAACAAAGAAGTGACCATAATTAGCTGAAAGACTAAGCAAAACAAATATAGCTAGGTACCTGAACAAACCAAATCCTAACTCAGAAGAAGTTATTGGTGAGGACAGCAGGCTCATCATCAGCCCAGATGTTCCCAAAATTAGCTACTTTGTGTTGGCCAACACTGAGTTAATGAGTAGTCTATAAATTCATGCAGATTACTCCTTAAGCTACACTGGAGATAGTATACAAGAAGATGTACATGGTTTGTTCTTGCTTTCAGGATGTATTTGAAGGAGTTGGTTAATCCCATAGTAAGCTAAATTGTTTCAGCAGTTGAATTTAAAAGAAATGCACCCCCCCACCCCTTAGGGTCTTCTTTGGATTTTGAATAACAGTAACTGTATCGAATATGGTAACCACTAAATGAGGGCCTAAGTAATCATTCACCAAGTCTTCATTGCAAGTCTGGGGCTGTCATACACCAAGTTCAGCGTGATACCTGGGTTAATGCAGTTCCATCTTGCAGCAAATGGCAATGCCCAAAATGGACCCATGGAGAGCAGGTCCTTCTGAACCTTCTGAGTCAATATACAGGCTCCCTATGTATCAGGCAAAGACCGGAGAGATCTCTGTTTTTGACTGTTTTTTCCCCCTCAGATTGGTAGTCAGTTGCCCTTATAGGGAGCAGACTGCACTTGTTATGGGACACACTACAGAGCCACTTATGGCCACACCCAGCCTTATGTCTTGTAATTTCTTATAGCTGATGAGATTCAAGAAGGCTGAAACTTCAGATGTGAAGTTGTTCTTTCTCGTCGTTCATTCTTATAGATGGGTTCAGAGCTGATCCTCGGCTCCGAGTCGGCCAACTACAAAGCTCGAGGTCTTCAAACAGCTCGTGGCCAAGTCCCTATCCCATGATGCACCTTGACTTACCTCTGATCTAGTTTGCCGCTGCAACAGATCAGAGATTTCCTCACAACTCGGGCCAGTATAGTTCTTTTTTTAGAAAAAAATTATCTTTACAAACTTTAACAAATAGCTTTCAGTTTAATAACTTTTAATATCTTGTGATAGTCCCTTTATAGTCTTTTTGACCTTTGTTTAAATAGGCCTTTAGTATCTCCCTTCCCTTTCTTGGAGTGCCTTTTTATAGATTGGAAGAGGGTTTAATAGTTTAGAAGTGTGTTTTAGTAGACATTTATAGGCTTTAGTGTGTGTTTTTAGAACATTTATAGTTAGTTTATATTTAACATTATAGAGCCCATTTGTTTTTTAAGGGCTGCTTACTATTTACAGTACTTCAATGTTTTTTGAATTTGTCGAACACTTATGTGTGTTTTTTTTATATACCTTTAATACAGGTTTTCTTGTGTGCATTTAATTATTTCTCATGGCTGACCAGGATAAGGAGGAACAACCCAAGTCTGAGTTTAAAAAATGTCCAAAGTGTGGACAGAAAATGTCTGTGACTGATGGTCATGTTAATTGTGTTTATTGTTTGGGTGCTTTGCACTTGCAAGAGAGTTGCTCCATCTGCTATTCTTTTAGTAGCCGTGTACTTCATGAAAGAAAAAGAAAGTAAATTGGTAGAGGGCTATTAAAATCATCCTTTCAAGAAGCTTTGGGCAACCATGATAAAGCTAGCAAATCCCCCAAATCTTCCAAGTCCTCTAAGTCTTCATCACTGGAACAGAAAGTTGTCAATCTGACAAAATCAAAAAAACCTTCGACATCAGCTCCACAGCCTTTGGAGCCGATCATCTTATCTTTTCGGAGCCGATTCCCAGTCCTGGAACCGGTCTCTGCAGTACTGAAGTCACCAATCCTACAGTCAGTACCACCCTATATCCAGTCGTCTTGGTCCTCGATAAGCCTATCTGATTTGGATGTGGATTGTGTGGTGCAGAAGTTGTTACAGGCACCGGCATTTGCAAAATTTTTATCAGTTGTGACCCAAGTGGTTTTGGAACCGAAAACTGTTCCTCCATCTATTTCTTTTCCTCCTCCAAGCCATACCAGTTCATCGGAGCCAGAGGAGTTGGGCCTTATGATCGTGGAGACTTTGGAACCGACGCTTGCTCCAGTGCCATCGATTCCAATTACTCAGACTTCCTTGGTTCCCATCGAGGCGTCTAGAAGCAGACACTCGCTGGTCATGTCCGGAGAGGACAGTCGGACTGACTTTACGGTTCCGACATTACCTCTTGGGGCTTCGGCTCGGATGAGTTCTGCTCCTACCTCTGGATGCCGAGGGAATCATCTGTTTCTTCAGATCCAGCAGTTCCTTCCCACCAGAGTAGAGGTGGTCTTGAGGCCACGAGGAGAGTAATGTCCCCCAGGACATCCAGAACTTCAGGACCAACTACCTCTTCCTCAAAAGTGCCTGTCTACTACTGCCTCACAGATCCCTTTGAAGCATAGAGACCCTGAGCCTCAGGAAGCCCCACTGGGTGGTCCCTGCTCTTCCAAGACCTCACCAGAAGCTCCCACTGATGAGGTTCCCAGGAAGAGAATTTGCAAGAGGAAGCATCTAGACTCCCTGCAGGAGTCTATCACATCTGACACTGACTTAGATGAATCAGAAGGGTCCCTACAGTCCCCATCTGAAGATTTTCTCATTTGCAGATGTCTTGGAAAACCCTAAAACAGAGGGGTGGCTGGGAAGCCCACCAACCCTACTGAAGATAAGTTGGTCCTCCTGAAAGCTTTTGGGTCTCAGCCCTCTACCTCTTGGGTGTCTCCACCCATCGATGAGCTATGGAGCTGGTCTCACAAAGGGTGTGAGAGTCTCCGGACACCATGGAGCCTGTCCCTAGGAGACCTAATAAATTTATTTCTGCCCCTCATGATAAGACCTTTCTCACTAAGGGAGTTCCTGTTGATGCCATGGTGGTGGCAGCAGCCACCAAAAAGGAGATATTGGAAACTTCTTCCTCTATCCATCCTCCTAACAGAGACTCTAGGATCATGGATGGATACGGGAAGCACATGTTTAGTTCAGCGACTTTTGCCATGCGTTCACTGAATTACCTTAGACATTTCACACGACTGCAATGAGACCGCCTAAAAGAGCTTGGAGATACTCTACAGGGTACGGTAGCTGAGGGAGCTTCAGACAAGGTTGCGTCCCAGCTTGCTACCCTTAATTCCATAGTGAACTCTTCTATGCGTCTTATTTCATATGCAGCTGATGGAATGAGTAGGGCAGTGGGTACAGGAATTGCTGTTAGGAGACGCTCCTGGTTTAAGTCATCCTTTGTCAACACCCCTTTTGATGGCTCATCTCTTTTCGGGCCCAAAGTTAAGGAAACTCTGACCAGGTGTGAGCAGGAAGGAAAGACTGCCGTCAGAGTCCATTTTCCCACCCCTACTAGACCCTACCCCAAAGGTGAAAAGGCAAGAAAGATGTGGTTCCGTAAAGCCCAAGGAGCCTTTCTGGACACACATGGTGACCCCCCCCCCCCCGGGGGCAATGATGGCAGACATCACCCTCGCGGCAGAGGGGTCCGCAAAATCAGGGCGACAGAGACCAGATGTTCTTCGTGTTTCATTGTTAAGTCATCACATTTGGGTTATCCTGCCAGGGGTAGCCCTCAGTCTGCCCGAATACCAGAAGTTTAGTATTTCTGCGTCAGTTGCTGTCGCTCCAGGACTGATGTCAGGTCATCAGTGGTATAAAATCAGGCAGCCTATGCCATTACACCAGTCTTTCTTGCCGAGGAGCCCAAAGCAGAAGCAGTTTGCACTAGTGCCAGTCGGCCGCTACCTGAGTTTTCATTTCCGAATTGAAGTTGAAGTCTTGTAAAGCTAAGTACCCCATTGGGGATACTTTTTTCTTGCTCTAACCAATGTCTGAAAAAGATGTTCATCATGTTACACTGCTGCAGTCATTACATTTGGGTTATCCTGCCATCAGGCGGCCCCGCAGTCGGCCAGAGCTCCAAAGTCTTGGTCCGGCGTCAGTTGCTGTCGCCTCCTCCCTGACGTCAGAGTGACAGGGGTATATAAGATGCAGCCGACACCATTTTCTCCAGTCTTTCTTGCCGCACGGTGCCTGAAGCAGAAGCAGTTCACAAGTGCCGGTCGGTGCCTAGGCATGGACTCCTGAGATTTTCATTCCGAATCAGAACCGAAGTCTTCTAAAAAAGCTAAGTACCCCATTGGGGAAACCTTTTCTTGCCTCAGACCGATGTCAGTAAAAGTTAATAACTGTATTTCTTGTGGGAAGCAAATACCTCATAAGGATTTCCACTCCTATTGTATTCCATGCCTAGGCCCTGACCTCGACGTCACTGGTTGTCGGTTTTGTGCTAGGTTTAACAAGCGCACTATTAAACGTCGGTTTGATTTTGCCCGACATTATTTTGGTAGAAAAATTCAATTACACCATGCCGTCAGAAATTCCAGCGTCCGCAGTGCATAAAAAGCACAAGGACAGGCATCCGAGGCCCAAAACTGACGACGAGGCCTCTTCTAGGCCGGTCGCCAGTTCTCTGGTTTTCAGCGAGGCGCCTACGCAGCCCCTGACGACCGCTTCAACAGAACCACAGACCGCATCCGACTCCCACGTGGAGCTGGCTGGACCTTCGGACGCACTAGGCCTTCAGCTTTCCGATCCTAAACCTACAGAGAGAATCGAAGTAGCTGAGCAATCCACAGTTACAGAGGGTGTTTTCAGACCTACCCAGTTAACCATTAAACCCTCTGTTAAGTCTAAGCCCACCTTAAAAGCAAAGAAACAGACACAACTCTCTCCAGGACAGGCTTCCATGCCTAAGAAACAAATGCTAAAAATGGCCGAGGACCTAATCACCCTGATCAGGGGGTCCCATCCCCCTCCTGATAAAAGGCCCAGACAGGATGCAGACTATGAATCTTCTGACCAGGTGTCCATTTTCTCTGACTCCTCCTCGGATCTAGGATATTCTTTACCCCCTTATGAGGATTCTGATGCTGAGGAATCAATTCTGTCAGCCTCTCCGCCTGAGGATTACTCCTTTGGGGCGACCTTACATACCATGAGGGAGCATTTCCATTGGGAAGGTCAGGATTATTCAGAATCCAAGAAAATGCTTGGAGACTTCCTTTTGTTACCTCAACACAGACCCCTTGCTATCCCGCCAGTTCTAGACATTGTGGATGATGTGTACACTGAATCCAGTCTGACCCCTGACTCCTTACCCCCCAGCTCCAGTTAAACCTGATAGGTATTACAGAGTCCCTGACTCTCACAAACTTCTGTACAAAAGCCCTGTTGCTGACCCTGAAACTATTTCTCAGGGACCCAAAGGGATTAAGGCCTCATCAGCAAAAAACCCAGTTCCCCCTGACAGAGATTCCAGAGCTTTAGACAGATTGGGAAAGAAGGTATATACGTCTGCAACTTTAGCAATGAGAGCCTTGAATTGCCAGTTTCACATGCTAAAATATCAGCAATTTTTGATGTCTCAGTTGAAACAAAAGATGCTTCCAGATTCAGATCCTCCTAACTTAAAAGAAATGCAGGATTTATTGCATGCTGCTGAACAAGTGGGAAAACATACTTTGCAATGTGGGTTTGACTCCTTAGAGGCCTCATGTAGAGCAGCAGTTACAGGCTTTGTCATTAGACCATGCTTGGTTAAAAGAACATATATTACCAGATCATGTTAAGGTAAAATTATTGGATGCACCTTTGCAGCAGGATGTGCTGTTTGGAGCTAAGGCAGAGGAGGTATTAAAGAAGATGGAGGATAAGGCAAAATCTATGCAAACAGTGAAATATTTCTTACAGGTTCAGCCTCCTCGTTTTAGCAGAAATTGGCCAACAAAGAATTGGTCCTTTCCAGTCACAGACCTCAAAGGGGCAGATACAGACGTCCAAGAGGTAGAGGTCAGACACAAGGCCATTACAGGCCTTGACAGTGGGGCACACCAGGCCAGAAAGAAGGAGAAGACAGGCCTCAACCTTATAAAAAACAGACTCAATGACTTTCCACTACAGCTGCCAAACAGTTCTCTCTTTGCAGCCCCCTTAGGAGGAAAACTGGCACTTTTCTATCACAACTGGCATTGCATCACCAAAGACAAATGGGTTCTCAACATTGTATCTCAAGGTTACAGGTTCCATTTTCACACCCTGCCAAGGCTATAAGGAATGCCAAATATGCCACCAAATCAATGGGCAGAGGCTCAAAGACAAATTACAGCACTCATGGACATGGGAGCTATTCAAAAGGTACCACCACAGGAACAAGGACAAGGATTTTACTCAAGACTCTTTCTGGTTCCCAGAAAGGACAAAGCCTGGAGACCCATTCTGGATCTTTCTACACTAAACACTTACCTGGATGTACCGAAATTCAAAATGTTGACACTACAGCAGCTTCTTCCCATGCTGGGCAAGAAAGCTTGGCTTGTGACGTTGGACCTCAAAGAGGCATACCTGCATGTTCCTATCAGACAAAACTGCAGAAAATACCTCAGATTTCTAGCTGGTTCAATGCACTATCAATTCTCTGCACTGCCCTTTGGCTTATCTACTGCGCCCAGGGTCTTCACAAAGTGCCTGGCACCAGTAATTGTATTTTGCAGGCAAAAAGAAATTCAAATTTATTCATACCTGGACGACTGCCTGATTCAAGCAGAGAGCAAGGACATTCTACTAAAGCATCTGGCGTATGTAAAAAAGTTATTAAGTTGCCTGGGGTACACAGTAAACGAAAAGAAATCAAAACTAGTGCCCTCACAACAGATAATATTCCTGGGTGCCAGCTTGAACACAACGGCCCAGATGGCTTATCTCACGCCAGACAAGCAAGGGCAGCTGACTCAATATTTTCAATTAATGGCAACAAAGACCCAACTCCCTGCAAGAAAAATTCTGCATGCCTTGGGCTACATGGCATCTTGCATACTTCTGATTCCATATGTCAGACTGCATATGAGGAAACTACAATGGTACCTAAAGAGTGTATGGTCTCAACACTGTCAAAGTTTGGTAACAGTTATACCACTAATTCCTTGCCTACAACAGGAGTTTCGATGCTGGGCACAAGCTTGTCACCTCAACAAGGGACAGCCTTTCAGTCAACCCACAGCCAGGCAAACGCTGACAACAGATGCATCGGATTACGCCTGGGGAGCACACATGGCAGGAAATTGTATCCAGGGCGAGTGGCCCACAGAGCAAAGACATCTCCACATCAATCAAAAAGAGATGCTAGCTGTACAAAATGCTATTATGGCTTTCAAGGACCTACTGCATCCAGGACATTTACTACTAAGACATAAACAAGCAAGGGGGCACACACTCCTACCCCCTCTGCAGACAAGCTATGACCTTGTGGAACACAACTCTAACGTACCAAGTTCATCTGCAAGCACAATTCCTGCCAGGATAGAAAAACACACTGGCAGATGACCTAAGCAGAAACATTATGGACCCACATGAATGGAAACTGAATCCACAAATATTCAGAATGATAACACAAAAATGGTGGAGCCCAGACATAGATCTGTTTGCTTCCCCAAAGAACTGCCAATTACAGAAATTCTGAACAAGGTGCTACCACCCACAAGCATGGAAAGTGGATGCCCTCTCATTCAGCTGGAAAAAACTACAAGTATACGCTTTCCCTCCTTTACCTCTCCTCCCAAAGGTACTCATAAAAGCCAGGCAGGAAGAGCCAAAAATGATACTGATTGCACCAGACTGGCCACGCCAGCACTGGTACCCAATCTTAAAGAACTTAGCACAAGAACCACCCTGGATTTTACCTCAAATCCCAGACTTGCTGACACAGCACAACAGTCAGATACTTCACAGCCAGCTAAGACCTTAAACCTAGCTGCATGGAAATTTCCCTAGTCAAGCAAGCAATGCCTCTCTCCAAAGCTGTTATGGATCTCATTCTGGAGGCCAGAAGGCCTAGCACCAGGAAAGCATACTTGGATAAATGGAAGAGATTCTGTGCCTGGAACCAAGCACACAGCCTTGACCCTCTTGTCCCAAACATTCCTCAGATACTGCAATACTTAACTGAGATGCTGGACAAGGGCCTCTCTTTTTCATCCATCAAGATCCACACCTCAGCTATCTCTGCTCATTACAACACGGATCTACCAATTTTTTCTAATCCCTTGCTCAAACAATACCTCAGAGGGGCTAAAAAAATAAGACTGCCCCGTAGAGCACCTACACCAACTTGGGACCTCAACTTTGTTTTGGAAAAATTAACTCTACCTCCTTCTGAGCCAGATAACACAGCAGAAATAAAATACATCTCTTGGAAAACTGCTCTGCTACTGGCAATTACATCAGCATGAAGAGTTTCAGAATTAAAGGCACTAATGGCAGTGGAACCTTTCCTCATCTTCCACCAGGACAGGGTGTCTTTAAGAACTAACCCTATGTTTATGCCAAAGGTGGTATCAAGTGTGGCTCTGAACCAAACTATTCACTTGCCAACTTTTTATCCAAACCCACAGAACAAAGGGGAGAAATTGCTACATTCTTTGGACATTCACAGACAGTTACGCTTCTACTTGGACAAAACCAAAGCATTCAGGAAATCTGAGCAATTATTGTTAGCATACGCTGCAGGAGCACAAGGAAAAGCCATTTCAAAGCAGACTATTTCAAAATGGATAGGACAAGGCATACGATGTTCATTGTGTTACACTACTGCAGTCATTACACTTGGGTTATCCTGCCGCTTCTTCCCTGACGTCAGTGCGCCAGCGGTATATAAGATGCATCCGACACCATTTTCTTCAGTCTTTCTTGCCGTGCGGTGCCTGAAGCAGAAGCAGTTCGCAAGTGCCGGTCGGCTGACTCCTGAGATTTTCGAAGTCGAATTTCAGATCCGAAGTCTTCAATAAAGCTAAGTACCCCATTGGGGAAACTTTTTTCTTGCCTCAGACCAATGTCAGAAAAAGTTAATAATTGTATTTCTTGTGGGAAGCAAATAGCTCATAAGGACTTCCACTCTTACTGTATTCCATGCCTAGGCCCTGATCACGACGTCACTAGTTGTCGGTTTTGTGCTAGATTTAACAAATGCACTATAAAAAGACGTTTTGATTTTGTTTTGCACTACTTTGGCCGAAGGTTCAATTATACGATGTCGTCGGATCAGCTGACTACCTCAATACCGAAAAAACGCAAGGATAAAGACAGGCATCCGTGGTCCAAAACCGACAACAAAACCTCTTCTAGGCCAGTCGCCGGTTCTCAATGAGGCGCTTTCGCAGCCCCTGACACCCACTACCTCAGAGCCACAGGCCGCTTCCGACTCCCACGTGGAGACATCTAGGCCTCTGGAAACTCAAGGTATTGGGCCTACGGAAACTAATCCCTCAGATGGGTCCAGAGCCGCTGATCAGGCATCGGCTTCTGAGGATGTTTTCAGACCTTCACAACTTACCATTAAAACAGCAGCCAAGACAAGGGTACCATTAAAGACAAAGAAACAAGTACAGCATTCTCCTGGTCAGTCCTCCATGCCTAAGAAACAAATGCTTAAAATGGCCGAAGACCTCATTACTCTAATCAGGGATTCCCATCCCCCTCCTGAGAAAAGGCCTAGGCAGGATACAGACTATGACTCCTCTGATCAGGTTTCCATTTCCTCTGATTCCTCTTCAGACCAGGGATACTCTCTACCCCCCTATGAGGACTCTGATGCTGAAGAATCTATCCCTTCAGCCTCTCCTCCGGAGGATTATTCTTTTCGGGAAATTTTACATACCATGAGGGAGCATTTCCAATGGGAGAGCCAGGATTACTCAGAATCCAAGAAAAGGCTCAGGGATTTCCTCTTATTTCCTTAACACAGGCCCCTGGCTATTCCGCCTGTGCTAGATATTGTGGATGATGCGTTCTCGGAATCCAGTTTATCTCCTGACTCTTTGCCCCCTGCTCCAGCCAAGCCAGATAGGTATTATAGAGTCCCTGACTCTCACAAGTTTCTTTACAAAAACCCTTCTGCTGATCCAGAAACTATTTCCCAGGGTCCAAAAGGGGTAAGGCTTCCATTGCAAAAAAATCCAGTACCCTCTGACAGAGATTCCGAAGCTTTGGATAGATGGGTGAAGAAAGTATACACTTCTGCAACTTTAGCAGTAAGAACTTTAAATTGCCAGTTTCACACGCTTAAGTACCAACAATATTTAATGGTTCAGTTAAAACAGAAAATGCTTGCAAGCTCAGAAGCTCCTGATTGTAAAGAAATGCAGGATTTATTGCATGCAGTTGAACAGGTGGGAAAACATACTCTACAATGTGGTTTTGATTCTTTAGAGGCCTCTTGTAGAGCCACAGTTACAAGTTCTGTGATTCGGAGACATGCTTGGTTAAAAGAATAAAGTTTACCGGATCATGTTAAGGCAAAATTATTGGATGCTCCTTTACAGCATGATACTTTGTTTGGTGTTAAGGCAGAAGAGGTGTTAAAGAAAATGGAGGATATGCAAACAGTCAAGGATTTCTTACAGGTACAGCCACCTCGGTTTAGCAGAAATTGGCCAACAAAGAATTGATCCTTTCCAGTGTCAGACAGACCACAGAGAGGCAGATACAGATGCCCAAGAGGCAGATTTCAACCCCAAGGCTCAAACAGATGACGACAGTGGGGCACTTCAACCCCAAAAGGTGGTGAGGACAAGTCTCAACCTTACAGGAAACAGTCACAATGACTTTCCCCTTCGTACGCCAAGCACATCTCTTTTGGAAGCCCCCTTAGGGGGAAAACTAGCACTTTTTTCTCAAAACTGGAAAACAATCACCCAAGACAAATGGGTCCTGAATATTGTGTCTCAAGGTTACAGATTCCACTTTCATATTTTACCAAGGCTAAAAGGAATGCCAGACCTGCTACAAAATCAATGGGCAGAGGCACAAAAACAAATTTCAGCCGTCATGGACATGAAAGCTATTCAAAAAGTCCCACAGCAGGAGCAAGGACAAGGATTTTACTCAAGACTCTTAATGGTCCCCAGAATGGACAAGGCCTGGAGGCCCGTACTAGACCTTTCAAGTCTGAATACTTACCTGGATATTCCGAAATTCAAAATGTTGACATTACAGCAGCTTCTACCCATGCTGGCCAAGAAGGCTTGGCTTGTCACTCTGGACCTCAAAGAGGCTTACCTGCATGTCCCTATCAGACAAAATTGCAGAAGATACCTCAGATTCAAAGCTGGTACAATGCACTACCAATTCTCTGCACTGCCCTTTGGCTTATCTACTGCACCCAGGGTCTTCACAAAGTATCTGGCACCAGTAATTGCATTTTGCAGACAAAAAGGAATTCAAATATATCCATATCTGGATGACTGCCTCATTCAAGCAGAGACAAAGGACATTCTTCTACAGCATCTGGCATTTGTAAAAAGGTTGCTAATTTCTCTATGGTACACAGTAAACGAAAAGAAGTCAAAACTAGTGCCCTCGCAACAGATTATATTCCTGGGTGCCAGCATAAATACAATGGCCCAGATGGCTTACCTCACGCCAGACAAACAAGTTCAACTAACTCAATATTTTCAATTGCTGGCAAGAAAGTCCCATCTCCCTGCAAAAAAAATTCTGCAGGCCCTGGGATTCATGGCATCCTGCATACTACTAATACCATATGCCAGACTGCATATGAGGAAATTACAATTGTACCTGAAAAGTGTTTGGACTCAACACTCTCACAGTTTAGAAGCAGTAATACCAATGATTCCCTGCCTACAACAGGAGTTTCGATGATGGGCACAGGCATGTCACCTAAACAAGGGTCAGCCTTTTACCCAACCCACAGCCAGGCAAACGTTAACAACAGATGCTTCCGATTACGCCTGGGGAGCACACATGGCAGGAAAATGCATTCAGGGCAAGTGGACCACAGACCAGATGCATCTTCACATCAATCAAAAAGAGATGTTGGCTGTTCAAAATGCCCTAACAGCTTTCAAGGACCTTCTACATCCAGGACAGTTACTACTAAAGACAGACAACACCACAGTAATGTGGTACATAAACAAGCAAGGGGGCACCACAGATGATCCTGATTGCTCCAGACTGGCCACGCCAGCACTGGTACCCTATCTTAAGGAACTTGGCTCAAGGCCCACCATTGATTTTGCCTCAAATCCCACACCTTCTGACTCAACAAAACAATCAGATCCTGCACAGTCAGCTCAAAACCCTAAACCTGGCTGCATGGCAGATACATTAGTCAAACAGACAACACCTGTCTCTAAAGCTGTTATGGATGTCATTTTGGAGGCCAGGAGGCCTAGCACCAGGAAAGCTTACTCAGAAAAATGGAAGAGATTCTGTGCCTGGAACTAGGCTCAAAGCCTTGACCCACTTGTTCCAAACATTCCTCAGATTTTACAATACTTAACTGAGATGCTGGACAGAGGCCTATCCTTCTCATCAATTAAGATCCACGCCTCTGCCATTTCAGCACATTGCAACACGGATCCTCCTTTATTCTCTCATCCCTTGCTAAAGCAGTACCTCAGAGGGGCTAAAAGCATGACCGCCCCGGGGAGCACCAACACCAACTTGGGACCTCAGTTTCGTTTTGGAAAAACTGACCCTACCACCTTTTGAGCCAGCCAATACAGCCGATATAACATTTTTATCATGGAAAACAGCTCTGCTCCTGGCAGTAACTTCAGCACAAAGAGTCTCAGAGCTACAGGCATTAATGGCAGTGGAACCTTTTATGATTTTTCATCAGGACAAGGTATCTTTAAGGACAAACCCTACCTTTATGCCAAAGGTGGTATCTAGTGTGGCTCTTAACCAAGCCATCCATTTGCCAACTTTTTATCCAAACCCCCAAAATAAAGGGGAGAAACTTCTGCATTCTTTGGACATACACAGGCAGCTACGCTTCTACTTGGACAAAACAAAGGCTTTCAGGAAAACTGAGCAACTGTTTGTAGCATATGCTGCAGGATCACAGGGCAGGGCTATCTCAAAGCAGACTATACCCAGATGGATAGGACACCGTATTCGGTACTGCTACACACAGCATGGAAAATCAGTCCCAAATAACATTAGGCCACATTCAACCAGGGCAACAGCCACTTCAACAGCCTTTTTCAGAGGAGTACCTACCAAGGAAATTTTGGAGGCTGCAACTTGGAGTTCAGTGCACACCTCTTTACCCTAAATCCAGAGCAGGATCTGCCACTGCAGTTCTGCAGGGCCTCATAGCCAATCCTAATTCTTTATAGACCAGCCACCCAACCTCAGCTTTGGGATTCTACCCAAGTGTAATGACTGCAGCAGTGTAACACGATGAACATAGTACAGTTTTGTACCTACCATAAATGTAGATGTTCGAGTATTCACACTGCTGCAGTCCAGGTTACCCTCCCTCCATCCCCTCTGAACTAACTGGACTTATCTGTACCTCTCTATCCTATACAACCTTTGGGGTGTATTTGCTGGTAACTGAAGGTATTGTTTTTATTGTATATTTTTGATTAGCAATATGTATTGCCTACCTACTTGGGTGCACCTGACATCTGGGGCAAGAAAAATTGAAGAAAATGGTGTCGGATGCATCTTATATACCCCTAGCGCACTGACGTCAGGGAAGAAGTGACACCAACCAATGCTGGACCAAGACTTTGGAACTCAGGCCGACTGCGGGACCACCTGACGGCAGGATAACCCAAGTGTAATGACTGCAGCAGTGTGAACTCTCGAACATCTACATTTATGGTAGGTACAAAACTGTACTTTTCTACTATACCCACCATGGGAAACCTGTACCTAGCAGCATTAGATCACACTCCACCAGGGCAACAGCCACTTCAACTGCCTACCTCAGAGGAGTACCAACCAAGTATATTTTGGAAGCAGCAACATGGAGTTCTGTGCATACCTTCACCAAACATTACCATTTGCCTTTATACTCCAAATCCAGAGCTGGCTTCGCCACTGCTGTACTGCAGGGCCTTATAGCCACCCCTAATGCCTTATAGATCCAGCCTCCCTACCTCAGCTTTGGGATTCCACCCAAGTGTAATGACTGCTGTAGTGTAACACGATGAACATAGTACAGTTTTGTACCTACCATAAATGTAGATGTTCGAGTGTTGACACTGCTGCAGTCCAGCTTACCCCCTCCCTCCTTTCCCTCTTACTTTCTGGTACTTACCTAGGACATCTACCCTTTTACCTATGGGGGGGTAACCTAACAATGGTTGTTTGCTTTACTTTTGTATTGTTTACTAGCAATTTGAATTGCCTACCTATTTGGGGGCACCTGACATCTGGGGCAAGAAAAACTGAAGAAAATGGCGTCGGCTGCATCTTATATACCCCTGTCGCACTGACGTCCGGGAGGAGGCGACAGCAACCGACGCCGGACCAAGACTTTGGAACTCTGGCCGACTGCGGGACAGCCTGACGGCAGGATAACCCAAGTGTAATGACTGCAGCAGTGTCAACACTCGAACATCTACATTTATGGTAGGTACAAAACTGTACTTTAACAATTGTCTCACCTGTGGAAAGCAAATACCACACCGAGACTTCCATTCTTACTGCATCACCTGTTTAGGCCCAGACCACGACATCCCTCGCTGTTGCTTTTGTGCTTTGTTCAACGCTAGAACTGTACATCGTTGGGCCCTTATTGTAGCTAGATATTTTTGCTCTCAGTCCTCGAATTCTGATATGGCTTCAGTAAGCCATCTGACTACCGATCTTCCAAAAATATGTAAGGATATAGACAGAGACAGCCCGCACAGGTCCAAAACTGCTGACGATGCTTCCTCTAAGCTAGTCATCAGTTCTCCGGTCCTCAGTGAGGTGCTTTCGCAGCACCTAATGCCCACTTCTGTGGATTTGCAGGCCACTATCAAAACCCTTTTAAATGTATGATGTATGCCGAGACTCTTCTTCGACTAAGGATCCTGTGAGTGTCTCTACCTTGGATGGGTCCGGAGCCGCTGAGCAGGCACAGGCTTCGAGGAAGTACTTTGCACTACCGATACTCGACACAGACTGATGACTTCTTTCGCATCTTCAGTTCTTTCTAAAACTACAGGGTTTCTAAGGCCCAGGGTACGAACTACGCCCAAAAAACTGACGACCCAAGCTCAGGCACCTGCTTACTTGCCTCAATCTCAAATGCTTAAAATGGCGGAAGACCTTATTATGCTTATTAGGGGAAGCCAAGCTACCCCTTCCAAAAGAAAGAGAGACTTGTCCCCAGTAGTTTTATCTGAACAGAAGTCCGATGACTCTGATGCTTCTGAATATGAAGACACACAACCCCTCTCTGCTTATGAGGATTCTAATGCAGAAGAATCCATTCCTTCTGCCTCTCCATCCGTGGATTTTTCATTTGGGGAAACCCTTCATACTTTAAGGGAGCATTTCCAGTGGGAATGTCAAGACTATCCTCAGTCAAAAAAGAAACTCAGGGAATTCTTAAATTTACCACAGCACAGACCTTTGGCCATTCCTCCTGTCCTGGATCCTAGCATCTAATGTTCAAACTGATGATCCTTCTTTCAGCATCAACTGACAGTTTATGCATAACATACACTCACATCCCCAAAGTCAGTCTATCTATCTATCTATCTATCTATCTATCTATCTATCTATCTATCTATCTATCTATCTATCTATCTTTTGTTGACAAGGTTAGTTCCATTATGCTAGTGCCCACTTTTCAGGGGAGACCCTATTTGGTATTTATATCATCGTCGTCATCATTTTCACCAACCACTTTTTTCCTCTTTTCTGCGTGGAATCAGGGTGTCACATCAACTGTTGCCATCTATCTGGATTCAGTGCCACTCTCCTACCTTCTGTGACAATCATGCCTGACCATTACAGGTCTTCTCTCACACAGTCCATTCATCTCTTTGCTGGATGCCCTTGTTTACTCTTACCTTCTTTCTCTCTGTCCCAGATCTTCACCAGATTGTGTTTTGCTTTACTGTACATGTGTTTGAACCACAGTGCTGTAGTCTCTTTTACCTTCTGTGCAGTTGGAGCTACCTGTGCTTCTGTACTGATGTTCTCCTTTCTTCATCTGTCCCACAGTCTGCATCCTGCTACTTGTCTCAGGCATTTTGTATTCATAACCTCTAGCTTCCCCAACTGCTCTGCCTTTACTGCCCAGGTTTCTGTACTATACAGTAGTACTGGTCACATCACTGTTTTGCACACCTTACATTTTAGCTTCTTTGGCATTCTTCTGTCACATAATAGCCCTGACACTCTGTACTAGTTGGCTGTGAACCCGCTAATTCTAACTTTGACCTCCTGATTCAGATTTCTATTCTCTTCTACAACCCCTCAAAGATAATTAAAGCTGTTAATCTGCTCCATTTTCCCCTTTTTATCTCAATTTTCAGCTTCTTCTAAATTCTTCCACTTGCTGCCATTACAATTGTTTTATCTGTACTCAGTTTAATCCACTGTCTTTAGTTTTGAATTCCATTTCCTTATCATTTGCTGAAGTTCTTGTTCAGTCTACCTGTAGTGCTGCATTGTCTTTATGCAGCAGCTTTGTTGACCTGTCCCCTCCAGCCTGTTTACTAGTGTAGTCTGCCACCAGTATGACTAGCAGAGGACTCAGCCCTGAACCCTGATGCTCAACCACTCCCACTGGGAACCCCTCTTTGAGTTTGAATACTCTCATACTTGTATCGTTGGGTCCCTGTACATAACTTGCATTAATTTTACCAAAGTCTCCAGGACTTTGAACCACTGCAAGACTGACCAAATCAGCTTTCTTGGGACTTTGTCTTATGCTTTTTTACAAGTCTAGAAATGCTCAGTTTGACTCTTTCCTCATCTCTATAACAACTTCTCAAATATCTGTCTCACTGCAAAAGTTGAATTAGTTGTGCTGCATCCTGATGTAAACCCGAACTGCTCATCTTCCATCTTACTTTCTACTCCTCTTTGTATTCATCAGTCACCCTGTCCAGAACTTTCATACAGTGTGACATGAGTTTTCATACCTCTGTACTGGCCAAAGTTGTGAATGTCTCCTTTGGTCTTGTACAGTGGCACTAGAGTGGTATTTAAACTGATTAGGGAAAATTTATGCAGTGCACTGAGAAAATTCCCATACTCTTTTCAGTAAGTACCGTGGGATCATTTACATCCATGTAAGCTTCACCAGCTCAGATAGATAGGCCTCAGTTGTAACTTCTGGTTTGAAAGATAGCACACTGTGGAATGCAGCACCTCCTTATGCTGCACTGCAGTCAGTAATGGAAAATTAGTGCACTTACTTGGGATAGGAGTAAAACCTACCTTTCAATATTCTAGCACCAAAGGTGAGTGTACTACCACACCAACCACTAATGGTGACTTTGCCATCACTCAGACAATCAGCTTTCCCATTAGAATAAATAGGACTACAAGTAGACAAAATAGCCTTGCCTAGATACTTGTATCTAATCAAGAATACTCCACATCTGATGGCACTCACTAAGTAACAGATATCTGCCATGTTTACATGTTTGTCTGTCAGGTGAAAAAAATACACAAATGTACACATTGATACATACATTGATGCAATGTTCTCAACTCTAGTGAACCCTGCTTAACTGTTTTCAATGCTATTCGTTAGTTTTGTTCTCTCCTCCTGGAATGGGTAGTAGATTTCTTCAATACTACATTCCTTAATATTCTAAATGCACTGCTCCCACTTGAAACATGAAGAAAAAAACAGCACTGCAGTGTGGATAACCCTGTACATCTGTTGTTTAGTGACAAAATGCAGTTGTACTTATAAATAATTAAGAACCATTAAATACCCTACAGATGAAAACTTGTACAATCAACTGTGTAACTCTACTGTGTTGTTGTTCTTCTTTTGGCTTTTCCCGTTAGGGGTCACCACAGCAGAACTCTGGTCTGCTAATGATTGGCAGTAGATTTTTATGGTGCCAAGGTGCCAGCTCCATGCCCAACCTTCAATGAAGGCACGCCCATTCACATATGTCTTTCGAAGGCCACTCGATCGTGGGGAGGACATGCAGACTCCACACAGAAGGCGCTCCAGCCGAGAATAAACGGGAGAACCTCTTGCTGTGAGGTGGCAATGCTACCATGTAATAAAACTAATAAAAGAATGCTTTAGTAACATTAAAACAACCATATATGATTCATCATAAAACAAATCTGGAGCTTACAACATGACCCCAAATACATTGCCTGTATGCAAAAAAAAAATGCTGCTTTGATTGCAGCCAAATTCTGTATATGTTTAACAGACATCTGCCAAAAATCATCCAAAGCATGTGACCTGCCCCATCGCCATCTTCCTCTGATAAATCACAACCCCTCTCCCTTGAACCTATTCCCACATACCAAATGGTCACATTTCTTAAATAATTTAAATCGTCTTTAATCTCATCAGATCACATACTCCAGTACTACCTCAGGCTTACCATCTCCTTTTTTAATTTCTCCAAGTCTTTTGCGTTTCTAATACCATGATGGGAATGGACCCTAAGTCAAAGTATGATTACAGTTCATGAAATAGTATTGTTTCAATCTGATGTTAGCAAGAAGTGCTCTTCACAGCACCAGTAACGTACCCAGTTATGACTCCTCCTGCATCGGTAACATATTTAAGTATAATTGTAAATTTTTTTTTATAAGACCCATTGCTCCTGCTACTATTGGAACTGTCTGAGTATCCTTCTTCCACATTGCCCTCATTTCTGCCTGTAAATCCTGGTATTTTGTTATTTTGTGTCTCTCTACGTAAGACACAGTAGTCACCGCGTGAGGCAGTTTCAGTGATCAATGCTACTTTTGTATCCTTTTCATGGACTACTGTATCTGGTTTTATTGGATCTATTTTTTTAACTGTTGGTAATGGGTGAAGCCCATGTGATATAAACATCATTTTCTATAATGCTGTGTGGCTCATGTTTCCAGTATTTTTCAGCTACTTGAATATTGTAATGTTTGCACAATCACCAGTGCAACAGTCTTGCCACATTATTATGCCTTTTAGTATACAGTCATTCTGCCATTAGTATATCAGAACAAGCAACAAGATGTGCAACTATTTCCAATTCTGTTTTACAAAACCTACATTTGTCTGTTTCTCCCACATGTTCAATGGACTTCCTAAACCATCATGTATGTAATCCACAATTTTGGGCCACCAATGTTAACCTTTCGTGTTTTGGTTTAAATTCACCTCTCCTTAACCATTCCTGGGTTCAGTCCTGATCCACATGAGGTTGTTCCAAGAGTTTTTTATATTTGCAACTGTATTTATGCATTTTCCACATTTCTAGCCTTCTCATTTCATCCTTCACCTTATAATCTGTCTTTTGTTTTTTGGCACATTTAGTTGCTGTCTGATTTTTATCTACTTCTAGTTTGATTTTCATTCCTGCTTGACATCGATATGCTTCTGCTAGACTAAGCAGGGAAGTCATCTTAGACTTATTTTCGTCATGTTTTAAAACTTTCACTATGTTTGGATCTTGTGAGGTTAGCAGATATGTATGCAGTCATACGATTGCAGAGCTATACATGTAATAAATTTCGAGGAGGTCCATACCTCCTTCAGAGTGGGGAATATGTAGTCTTTGGTATACACTGATTTTCAGTCATTTGATAAGCATGTAACATCCTTCTTGCTTTCTTGTCCAACCGATCCATCACCTTTTGGGGCCAGTCAGTCACTCCAAAACTGTAAGCTGGGACATGAAAATCAAATTGGTTTATGCCATGGACTTTATTCTTAGATGTCAACAATGTTTTCAGTATTAATTTTAGTCTTCTAAAATATTCCTTACTAAGTTTTATTTGCATTTGTTCATGTTTTTTGCTGATTCGTCAAGACCCAAATATTTATACACCAAGTTCTTCTGTATCACATTTCTGTACCAAACTGATGATGTCCTTCAAGGATGCATCTGCAGTCCTAACAAATGGGGTTGTCCTGGCCTCAGGCAGCCCTTCGGTCGGCCGGATTCCAAAGTCTGGGTCTGGCCTCGGCTGATGTCGCACTTCACCCGACGTCATTGCTGCAGTTCAGCGGGTATAAAGGCATCAGCCGACGCCATTTTCCTCAGTCTTTCTTGCCGCGTGGCGCCCGAAGCAGAAGCTTGTTCGCAAGTGCCGGTTGGTCAGAACCAGAGATTGCTACTACCGAAGACTTCTAAAAAGCTAAGTACCCCGTTGGGGACTCTTTCTTGCCTCAGCCGATGTCAGAAAAAGTGAATAACTGTTTAACTTGTGGGAAACAAATACCTCATAAAGATTTCCACTCTTACTGCCTACCTTGTTTAGGCCCAGACCACGACGTAGCAGCTTGTCTAGCCTGTGCTTCTTTCAACCGACGGACACTTAGACGTCGGTCGGAATTTGCTGAGGAGTTTTTCGGCTCCGCTTTTGCTTACAACATGCCGTCGGAAACTCCGACTTCACAATTAGCTAAAAAGCACAAGGAAAAGGACCGACACTCGCGGTCCGCGGTTTCGGCCGAAACCGCGGTTAAGTCAACCGCGAGTGTCTCTGTTTCGGCTGAAACCGAGCCCTCGGTTCTTCCTTCGGCCGAAAGCTTGCCTCCCACCGAGGCCTCATCCAGCATGGCTGAATCTGCTACTGAAATTCCACCTGCTCTTACAGGTTCACAGGATTTATCTGATACTATCCCTTTAGATATATCCACTCCTGCACGTGGAGCTGCTAGGCCCCCTGCATCCATGTCGATTAAGGCTTTTGCCAGGGCTAAAGCAGCAAAATCAACCAAGACTGTGCCTATTAAGACCCCCTCTCACAGGCCTAGCTCTAGTACTCAAATGCTTAGTCTAGCAGAGGATCTCATTTCTTTGATCAGGAGATCCCAACCTCAACCTGACAGGGCCTCTCACCCACCTCCAGAGAAGAGGCCTAGAGCAGAGCCCCCTGAGCCAGTTCCTTCAGATTACTCTTCTGATGATTTAGAAAATACAAACCCTCCAGAAGGCCCTTATTCTCCTTATGAGGACTCTGATGCAGAAGACTCCATTCCTTCTGCCTCTCCGCCTGAGGAATTTTCTTTTGGGGAAACCTTGCATGCTATGAGGGAACAATTTCAATGGCAGGGCCAGGATTTTTCAGACTCTAGGAAAAGGCTTAGGACCTTTTTGCATTTGCCACAGCATAGGCCTTTAGCCATTCCTCCAGTACTTACTGTTGTGGATGATGCATTTAATGATGCTTGTACTTCCCCTGATTCACTTCCTCCGGCCCCTGCTAAGCCCGACAGGTACTACAGGGTTCCGGACACACATTATCATTTGTATAAGGCTCCTTTTGCAGATCCTGAAACTATTTCACAGGGACCCAAGGCTGTAGCAGCTACCTCTGCCAAAACCCCGTGCCCTCTGAAAGGGAATCTAGGGCCTTAGAGAGATGGGGTAAAAAAGTTTATACTTCTGCTACTCTTTCGGCTAGGGCCTTAAACTGTCAATTCCACATGATTCAGTATCAGGAATTTATGTTAGACCAGTTAACTAAAAAACTGTCCTCGCCTGAACCATTAGACAAAAAGTCTCTTCAGGAAATGGTACATAACATACAGCAGGTCAGTAATCATTCCTTAAAATGCGGCTATGATGCACTGGAGGCTTCCTTTAGATCAGCTATGACTGGTACAGTGATCAGAAGGCATGCATGGTTAAAAGAGCAGTCCTTACCAGACCATGTAAAATCAAAGCTCCTAGATGCTCCCATGGATAAGCATAATTTGTTTGGCTCACCTGCACAGCAGGTGCTGAAGAAGGTGGAAGAGAAAGCAAAATCTGTCCAGACAGTCAAGGATTTCTTACAGGTCCAGCCTCCAAGGTTTAGTAGGAACTGGCCTTCCAAGTATTGGTCCTTTCCAGACACCACCAGAGCACAGAGAGGCAGGAATAGGTGCCCAAGAGGCAGGGGTCAATCCAGAGGTGCCTACAGGGGACGTCAGTGGCAGCCTAACAACCAGCGAAGTACTGCCACAGATCCAGCCACTACCACTTCCACAGGACAATCACAGTGACTTGGCTCTGAGACCGCCTACCAGGGAACAACTAGATGCACCCTTAGGTGGAAAGCTAGCCTTATTTTCAGTAAACTGGCATTACATCACAGGAGACAAATGGATTTTACAGACAATAGACAAAGGTTACAGGTTTCACTTCCATACTCTACCAAGGAAGAGAGGAATGCCAAACCTACCTCCAAATCAAAAGACAAAAGCTCTAGAACAAATAGACAACTTAATAAGGATGAGAGCTATAGAAAAGGTACCGTCTATGGAACAAGGGCAAGGATTTTACTCCAGACTTTTCCTGGTGCCAAGAAAAGAAAACCAATGGAGACCTATTCTAGACCTGTCCGCTCTGAACACATATCTCATTGTTCCAAAATTCAAGATGCTGACCCTACAGCAGCTTCTTCCCATGCTGGGCAAGGAGTCTTGGCTGGTAACTCTAGATCTCAAGGAGGCATACCTGCACGTCCCCATACGACCAAATTGCAGAAGATACCTCAGATTTCTTGCAGGATCAGAGCATTATCAATTCTCAGCATTGCCCTTTGGCTTATCTACTGCGCCCAGAGTATTCACGAAATGCCTGGCATCAGTAATTGCTCATTGCAGGCTTCAGGGAATTCATATTTACCCTTACCTGGACGACTGCCTGTTACAAGCGGGCAACAAAAACAAATTAGCAAAAGATTTGAAAAAGGTCATTCATCTGCTACAAGCCCTGGGATACACAGTCAATATAAAAAGTCAAGGCTGATACCATCCCAGAGGATAACTTTCTTGGGTGCAGAACTGGACACATCAAATCAAATGGCATCCCTCACAGCAGAAAAGCAGAAGCACCTTCCTCTCTATTTCATGGCATTAACAACGCAGAACCAGCTAACAGCAAGGAAAGTCCTGCAAGCCCTGGGTTACATGGCATCCTGCATAATATTGATTCCACATGCCAGACTACATATGAGGAAGTTGCAATGGTACCTAAGGAATTTATGGTCTCAGCACAAGCACAGCCTAGAAACCCAAATTCCAATAATTCCATGCCTGAAGCAAGAATTCCAATGGTGGGCTCAGGCCTGTCAATTGAACAAAGGACTGCCCTTCCACAGCCCTCAACCAAGCCAGACTATCACCACGGACGCCTCAGACCTCGGTTGGGGGGCACACATGCTGGACAAGTGCATACAAGGCTTATGGACTCAAGACCAGCTGAACCTACACATAAATCAAAAGGAGATGCTGGCAGTAAAACTGGCAATTCAGACCGTTTCTTCAACAGGGTCAATTGCTGATAAGGACGGACAACACCACAGTTATGTGGTACATCAACAAACAGGGAGGCACACATTCATACCCTCTATGCCGGATGGCAATGGACCTCTGGAATGTGGCCCTGAGCTTCAACATTCAGCTCCAGGCAATATTTGTACCAGGAAAAGAAAATATACTAGCAGACATCCTAAGCAGAACTACCACAGATGCCCACAAATGGATGCTGCATCCAGACATCTTCAAATCCATTACAAGGAAATGGGGACTACCAGAAATAGACTTATTCGCATCCCCACACAACCACCAATTGAAAAAATTCTGCACAAGGACATACCACCCTCTGGCTTGGAAGGTGGACTCCCTATCTTTCAGTTGGGAAAACCTGACAGCATATGCATTCCCACCTCTTCCTTTGATGCACAAGGTGCTATTGAAGATCAAAGAGGACCGCCCAAGGATCATCCTGATAGCTCCAGACTGGCCGAGGCAGCATTGGTACCCATTACTGAGGAGTATGTCCCGGGAACAAATATGGCCTCTGCCCCTAGTTCCCTTACTTCTAACACAGAGCAACTTCAAAACCCTGCATCCAAACTTGAAAACATTGCAGCTAGCTGCCTGGAACATTGCATAAGACAAAATAACCCAGATTTATCTCAAAGGGTTAAAGACATTATCTTGGAGGCTCGCAGACCCTCAACAAGGAAAACATATTCAGCAAAATGGAAAAGATATCTCATTTGGAGTGCAGCTAAAGGAGAAGATGTGTCACTGGTAAACATAGCTAACATCCTGGAATACTTGGCAGAACTTTTCCACAATGGCCTGTCCTATTCTTCCATTAAGATTCATGCATCAGCTATTTCAGCAGAATACAACATGGACCCGCCAGTCATCTCTCATCCTCTACTCAGGCAGTTTCTGAGAGGAATTAAAAATGTAAAGCCACCAAGGAAGCCACCATTGCCCGCATGGGACTTGAACTTTGTGCTGGAAAAGTTGACACTCCCTCCTTTTGAACCAGCAGCAACAGCAGAATTACAGTACTTATCATGGAAAACTGCTTTCCTGCTTGCAATCACTTCAGCAAGAAGGGTTTCTGAATTACAGGCATTAATGGCAGTACAGCCCTTCCTTATCTTCCATCAAGATAGAGTGTCCATGAGAACTAATCCTACTTTTATGCCAAAGGTGGTCTCCAGGGTATCTCTAAACCAAGCTATCCACCTACCTACATTCTTCCCCAACCCACAGAACAGGGGAGAAAGATTATTGCATACCTTGGATGTACATAGGCAATTGCGCTATACCTGGACAGAACCAAGAGCAATAGAAAAACTGACCAGCTACTGGTAGCATATGCAACAGGAATTGAAGGAAAAGCAATTTCAAAACAGACAATCTCAAAGTGGATAGGAAATTGCATTATATTTTGTTACTCTTACCATGGAAAGACAACTCCAGAAAACATCAGACCTCACTCCACAAGGGCTACAGCCACTACTACAGCTTTTTTACGAGGAGTGGCTACCAAAGACATTTTAGAGGCTGCTACTTGGAGCTCCGTGCATACATTTGCCAAGCATTATAATCTACCCTTATACTCCAGATCCCGAGCAGGTTTTGCCACTGATGTTTTGCAAGGGATCTTAACTACACCATAATCTAATTATTACCTCCTCCCCCAGTTTGGCTATGGTATTCTACCCATTTGTTAGGACTGCAGATGCATCCTTGAAGGACATAGTACAGTTTTGTACCTACCATAAATGTAGATGTCCGAGAGGTATGCATCTGCAGTCAGGATTACCCACCCTCCTTCCCCTCTGTGGTACTCCTAGGGTATTTGCCCATCTTGTAGCTAGCTGGGGAATCTATTCATCATTTTGAACTAATTCTGAGCATATCTGGGAGTTTCCTCCTAGGTTTCTAACATAGCTAAAGAAGGCCTTATGATTATGGTGTATTTGTTTGTATATACGTATATACTTGTTTATTTCTATTTGCTCTCTATTGTTTGGAAACATTTGCATTTATCCAAATTTAGCCTTCCTAGAGGGCACCTGGCATCTGGAGCAAGAAACACTGAGGAAAATGGCGTCGGCTGATGCCTTTATACCCGCTGAACTGCAGCTATGACGTCGGGTGAAGTGTGACATCAGCCGAGGCCAGACCCAGACTTTGGAATCCGGCCGACCGAAGGGCTGCCTGAGGCCAGGACAACCCCATTTGTTAGGACTGCAGATGCATACCTCTCGGACATCTACATTTATGGTAGGTACAAAACTGTACTTTTTCTTGGTGCTGCAGGTTTCCTGGTTTAAAGTTTGCTTTTGCACATTTGTCAAGACCAGATGACATTCTTATATCATCTGAAAAAGTTTTGACCAGTTGCAGTTGTGCTTTCAGTGCTCATCTGATGAATTATACAGTTTTAAATCATCCACAAAAAGAAGATAAGTCTTTACACTTTGTTGTTCTCTGGGAGCCAAATTGTACCCATGACCTAATCTGTTAAGTAGACAGCTTAATGGGTTAAGGGCAAGACAAAAGAGCAGTGATGACTGTGACAATGTAAGGAAGTGCCAGCTATGCTAGACAGAGTAGGGCAATGTATGTGTAACATATGCCAGCATAGCTAGCTGGAGATTTGTAAGTAATTTTATGTCATTTGTATATCAAACTGATTTGTACAGATGCTTGTGTTAAAATGTTTGTATAGATGGTTGTTTTAAAAATATATCAGTAGTGGGTCCTGGTAGACAGAAAAGAGATATACATGTATGTCAGGCTGTATTGTGGTAACTGCTGAAATGTATATATGTTAACAGAGGATGCTGGAAGGGAAGGGGTTAAGCTCAGTCCATCTTACCTTAAGAAAAATAACTTGAAATTAAATTACTTCATTTAATCCATAAAGATTTTATCTCACAGGCCTGAATGCAACCAGAGACACTGCTCTTATTGTCCTTAGTGGTGAACTAATTGCTAACTTGGGCTGCCAGATAATGGATGGTTCGTCTTTACAAGAAAGATGAAAGTATTGGAATTGTTTTATAGTCTCCAGATGCAAAGCTCTAAATGTGTATTGTGACACATCTGTGGTAGATTCTGGTTCAGCTTCTAGTCAGAGGGTAGTGTGGGAACCACAGAATCAGGTTACCAGATGTGATGTCATTCTATAGCCAGCACTGAAATTATTTGCAATATTAGTGAGAGATGTGATAGTGACACTCAGCACACTGGTTTTGGGAACCTGACAACAAGGACCACTCGCCCACTTCATCTTGCCTTGCTTTAGTAAGTAACCAGGGAATTGTAATTCTTCAGTCAGTTAGGAAAATAGTGAGATTAGCTAAAAGTATTGCTTTTCTGTATCTGTTGTAGTCTTTCCATCTGTATTATTTTTTATATTTCCTGTGAATTGAAACGTTGGTGATTATTGTAAATAGCTATTAGTATTTCCATGTTTTTAATGTATTATTTAGTATTAAATATATCTAAACCTTTCATTCTAGCTGGTCCTTTAGAAAATATTTTAAATTCTGAGAGTAACTGCATTTATTTGGTGGCTCTGTCGGCTTCATGCTCCTTTAAAGTCTTGCTGCTTGGTTAACATTACCATTTGTATAGTATTAATTTTACTAAGACTAATTGGGTACCCTGGTTAGAGCCTTAAAGTAGCTGGCTGGTGGCAGTGAATCTGCCTTATAGTCTGGGTGAAGGTGGTAGAGTGGGTAAATCTGTGCAAATCTTGTGTGTGTGTGTGTGTGTGTGTGTGTATGTGTATGTGTGAAAATCAAATTTCAAAGAATGTGTGTGTCAGCCGTGTGTGACAGGGACACAGAGCACTGGTTTCTGCAGAGAGGAAAGGTTTGAATCTGATTTGGGGCATGGGGAGGAAAACCCAGCCCCAGGACTGGGAATGCTTCTGTGTTCTCCTAAGGGTAATTGTGCTTGGAGCAGAGAGCTGGATTTGAAAATACTGTGTGCATCCATTTTTGTTCCAAGTGAATGTCTCCCACAGGTGTCAGTGGTGAGGATTGAGGCTCCTTGATTACTGGCCCAGAGGAGGGACGTCACAGTGACAGAGTCACCCTGGAATATCTCCCTTTGAATTTTTATCTCTGGAATAATAATTTGTCTTGTATCATGGCTTAACTGCAAAGTGGTTTGCCACTGTTTCATGGTCACTGTAATGTAATTAATCAGTGCAGGGTGTGTCTTACATATTTTTAAGCACTCTTTTATCCATGAATGTGGAATACTGTCAAATGCTTTTTTATAGTCTATCCATGCCATGCTTAGATTCTTCCCGTTTTTATAGTTCTTCACTATGACTGTTTAGCAACAAATGATCCTTTGCTGCATATAACTTTCTTTTGTTTCCCTTTTGTTATATTGCCATGATTGAGTTTTCTTCTAAATGACTCTGTCAGCATTGATTCCAGTGTATACTTTATGTTGTTGGAAGGCAAGTTATTGGTCTGTAGTTTGTAGGATAGTTAGGAGGTTCGCTGTTAAGTAGGAGTATTGTTTTTCCTGTTGTTAACCAAGTTGGTGTCTGTTTGGGGTGTGCATATAAATAATTCTTACTCATGGCTAAATCTTCATATAAAGATGTTAATACTTTTAGCCAGAAGTTAGGCACTGCATCTGGGCCTGGAGTTTTCCATTTAGGAGTTTTTCTTAACTTTGTTTAAGTATCTTTGGCTGTTAACTTTAGTGCATTTCATGTACTGTACATTTGAACATTCTTTCTTTTGCTTCTGCTTCCCATTTAGCATCTTTGTTATGTTCACCAGGGTCTTCATAGATATTTCTCCAAAATGTATCTATTTCTTCTTTTATGGTGGTGTTTCATTTCCTTTTGCCTTGTTTCCCAGTTCTCTATAAAACTTTTTGGTCATCAGTAAATTGATTATTTTGTACTTTTTATTTATATTTATCTGCATATCTTTTAAGTTTTTCTGCCTGTGCTGATATTTTTAGTCTATTATTTGCAATAGTGCACAATAAATCCTGATCTGTTCTAATACTGCACATTGCTTTTATCACATAATCCTGAGTATTTTTGTTGATCTGTTCCCTGTTCTATACTTCTAACATTGACAATTTTTGTCTTAATTGCTTTATTTTTCTATGTTGAACACTTCCACGATGGTGTTTGATTTCTCCCCTTCCTTTCACTTACTGCCCTGTGTTTTTGTGGTAAGGCTTTATCTGTTATTAATTTAGCTATAGAGTAATATATCCTATTTACTTTTGTTATATCACATGAATCTTTAACAGTCCTAACTACTGTGTTCATTTGTTTTATCAGATTTCCAACATTGTTGGAGTTTATTGACTTTCTGTAATCTATTGCTTTCATTGCTCTTAATATGTCTGTCCAGCTCTATTAAATAAAGCAACTCTTCTCTTAGGTGATTTTTCTTCTGAACTGAGGGCATATTCTTTGTTCCCCCTTTCCTGCAGATGTTCTATTGAAAGTCCCAGAACATCTTCCTGTGCCACATTCTATTCAGTTTCATCCTGTGTCATCCGTTGCCCTTTCATATGGGAACTCACTGGCCTATCACTCCACAACACTGCTTCAGAGTTGCCACAGTTTCCTGTTCCTTCCCTTGCTGTGCAACACCAATTGAACTTTTCTACTGGTTTCTCATGGAAGGCACCAAAGTATCTTCATATGGCAACTGAACAGATGTTTCCCACTCCACTGGTTTCTCCTTAATTTGGGGATCCGTTGCTCTATCCTGCTGTGATGTAAATCCTTCACTTTGCAGGTAATCCATAACCTCAGTGTCTGGTTCTTTACTAATCCTCTAAACATCTTTGTTATGTTCACCAGAAGAACAAACACTTCTAAAAGACAAGCTTCAAAGACTTAGAAACTGCAATACACCAGCAAATTCAAAGGAAGACACAGTAGTGGTTAATATCCATATTTATTCCTTCCGTCCTGGTACCTCAGCTATTCGCCGAAAGAGTGTGTCCTTTGAGGACATTGTGGTTGAGGATGTGGAAATGAATGAAGAGAATCGAAGGGCAAACCAGAATTCCAGAAACAAGTCATACAATGTGCAGACGAGATCAACCAGAAAACAACAGGGTAAGACAAGTCATTTGCAAGTCAACAATCAGTCAAAAAACTGACTTTAAACCTCCCGTATGTTCAGCGTGCCTTGTTTTCAAGTGCACAAGTAAATGTTAGATTTCATGATGAAAAAATGCTTTATTCTGTTAAAAATGATAAAAAAGGTAAAAAAAGTGATAAAAAAAGTACTGAAAAAAACTTTAAAAAGGGTAGTAGTTATGTGTATGAGCACTCTGGGTTTTTAGAGGATAGCATGTTAGCTAAACCTGGTGCACAAATATGCAAAACTCTTAAAACTCCTAAAATGTTAAATGTACCAGACATTGTCTCTAAACATACTACTAGTATTAATGATCATTCCCAGTTCACTGGTAAAAACAATTGACTGAATGTTTAAACAGTCGGATACTGAATGTTTAGAAAACAATAGCAGCTCACGATATATGAATGCCTCTTCCGGTATTGTATCTTTTAAAACCCCTAAAATGTTAAATGTACTAGATATTGCCTCTAAAGATACTACCAGGATTAATGATCATTCTCGGTTCACTGGTAGTGTGTATGGGAGGGTTAAACAACTGACTGAATGTTTAAACAGTCGTGCTGAATCAGGAGACGCTGATGTTTTACCTTCCGCTGAGTGCGGGAGTGTTGAGCAGTCATGTTTGGCTGATACTGAATATTTAGATAATAATAGCAGCTCACGATATATGAATGCTTCTTCCGGTACTGAAATTAGTAACATTTACGGTTCTGTGGACCGAGTGGAAAAACCAAGTTATAAAGGGTTACTATCTGAGTCAGTTAATGTTTTTTCGGAACAGGCGTTAAATGTGGGGGATGCAAACTGTTTGGATATTCATGAATATAACAAGAGTAGCAATTTCTGTGAATGATCCTTTTGATAGAACTAGGCAATCTTGTACAAATACATTTAAAATGTTAACAGGAAAGGGAGCTCAGAGCAATACATTGCTCTGGCAACTGACTGTTTGTTTAATGTCAATGTTTTTCCGGAGTCTCTTTGTCCAGTGAATGGGAATATTGAGCTGCTAGATGTTGTGGGCACTAAATGTTTTAACAGTTCGGTTGGTTCACGATACTATAATGCTTCTTCGGTTACTCATACAGGTGATAGCTCCGAATCTTTGGGCTTAGTGTCAAGATCATATTATGAAAGCTCACTGTCTGGTTCAGTGGGTGTTTCTGTAGAACAGGTGCCTAATGAGGAAGATGTGAATCATTCTACCAGTGATGTTATTAGGAATAACTTAGGACAGAAAGTTAATTTGGAGTACAGTGATTCCAGCATAAATGTGCAGCATGATGCAACTAACAGGGATGCAATTATGTGTGATTATACTAGTAATATTGAAAATGTTTGTAACAATATCATACACAATCAGTCACAATCTTTTTATGAATGTTATGGGGACAGTAGTATGAATGAAAAGGTTACCAATGTCACCTATCAGGATAATACTGAATTAGTAACATCTTATGATGGTTGTCAAAATGAATTTAATATATCTTGTAAGCCCATTGATACCTTTGGAAGTTGTGAAGGTGAAAATAAAATGGAACTCAGTGTTGGCACTATTGCCAATAATGGTTTGAATGTGATTAATCTCTCTGACCTTTCCCTGTCTGAAGAAATGTTGAGTGTTTTTTCAAAAGGGACAAAATTTGTACCCACTAGGATACCGTCTATTTCAGACATTATTTTTGATGTGAAAGCCTTTACTCGAAAATTAAATTTAAAGGTTTACTTTCATGAAAAAGAAAAAAGTAAAATTAAGGAAAATAGTGATGTTTTTGATGAAACTCTCTTAAATTTAAGCATATATGATTATGAAGGTATGGAATTGGATGTAACTGGGGATGATAATGAGAATGAAAACATTTATGAGTCTCTTATGGAATCTGACTTGGAAGGGGTTTTTGGAGGTGGTTATGGTCACTTAAAAGTTCCCCATTTTCCAGGTGACAGTAATTTTATGCCTCCTAAGAAATCTTTGGCAATAAATGCCTTTGAATATGTCATTATGGCCAAGCTAAAAGATGTTTAATTTAACTAAAAATGAATGGCTAAACATTTAGGATGGAATTGGATAAAGTAACTGTCAAACCAGCGGATAAGGGGGGCAATTGGGTGATTATGAACAAAGACAAATATGAGAACATAATTAACAATTTACTGATGGATGACACTTATCAAAAGCTGTCTTACTCTTGTGAACTTAATGAGTTACTGGGCGAGGTGAAAGATTGGGATTTTTCACTAGTAAGGATGTAAAAAGTTTGACCATGAAGGAACTACATGTATATAATTCCTAAGATTCATAAAATGTTACCAATCCTCCAGGTAGACCCATTATCTGAGAGTTAATATTTTCCTGGACCATCATTTAAAGAAATTTTTGCCAAAGGTTCAATCTCACGTCAAGAATACACAGGATGTATGTGTGGCTTTAAAAGGACTTAAATGGGAAGAGAATTATTATTGGGCTAGTGTTGAAGTTGTATCACTTTATACCAATATTAAAACTAGGTGGGGCCTGGAAGCAGTGTACAAAATGATGGGGGAAGGACCATATACTAGATTTCTGTTAAGTTTGCTTGAGTTTAGTTTGACACACAACTACCTAGTTATGCTGTGATCTATATGGGGGAGTTCGAAGGAATTTGTTTCAAAACACATTTTTGTCAATAATGTGGTATATTGATGATCTGATTTTTGTGTGTAAAGGGAGTATGACTCTTTGATGAATTCATGGTGAGTTTAAATAGCAATCACCATGGTTTAAAGCACATTTCTGAATTTCAAATTCCCTTTCTTGATGTAGAATTTTATGTGGGGGCAAATGGTTTGGTTGAGCATAAAACCTATAGGAAACCCACTTCAGTGAATAATTTTCTACATGCCAGCAGTATGCACCCAGCACATTTGATCAAGAGAATTTAAAAGGAATCTAAGAAATACTTCAGACAAAAACCTCTGGGAAGAGGTGTGTGATGAAATTTCAGATAGATTATATTCTCGTGGATATGAGCATGATAGGCTTGAATCTATAAAACAAAGATTGTGTAAAAACAGAGTATTTGGGATAGGAGGGTGTAAACATATATCTGAGTTTGAAAATGTACTAGACTTAGATAAGCTGTTTTTTGTATCCAAGTACTCTGATTTTTCATGTGTTATGGAAAAAGTTATTAGGGATCTGTGGCCGGTCGTATGTGAAGATCCTATAATAGGTCACCTTTTTCCCAAACACATTACAAGAGATCTTAAACAGAAAAGTTGAAGTTAGAAGAGATGGTATGGTTGGGATGTATAAATGTGGGAAATGTTCCGTCTGCAACAAAACTAAAAACATGCATGGGTTGAAGATTAATGGAAAGATGTACACTGCATTCGAAAGGTTTGATTGTAGGTCAACAGGGGTCATTTACATTTTAGGTTGTGATTGTATTCCAGCCAAGTGGTACATTGGGCAAACTACTAGACAAATTAAGATTTTGGAACATCTAGGTGACATAAGGAGGAAACCTAGAGAGTTTGCAGCACACATAATGGCGAGAATGATAGCTTTAAGTTCAGTGTGTTAGCTAGGCCTCACTTTAATAGAGGAAATTATAAAGTAGCTTTGAGTAAGTTAGAACAGAGGTTTATCATTGAGTATCATACTTTATTCCCTAAGGGAATGAACCTGGAAATTTAATGGGTATTAATGAAATTTAACTTTTATTAAATGATTCAATATGTATTAAAGTTGAAGTTTTGTAATATTGATAAGTTACAGTGACTAATAGTTGTTATATTTATATACATCTGAAAAGAATTTATTGCACAATGAAATTTATTAATTAATTATATTTGGAGTGTTCAGTTTACAGTTTATATTTTGTAATTAATATTTATAAAATTTGTAAATTAAGAGAAAAAAGGAAAAAAGAAAAAGAGAAAAAGTATGTTTGCAAATAGTGAAATGTTTCCTTCCTTGTAACATATTTCATTGGTGAATGAGTTAAATTGTTTGATACAATGATGTTTGATTGATTGATGTTTAATTAATTAATTAAAGCATATATAAAAGAATACTGAAAATGCAAAAGGTATGTCCCATTGAAGGCGAATAGCTGAGGTACCAGGACGGAAGGAATAAATATGGATATTAACCACTACTGTGTCTTCCTTTGAATTTGCTGGTGTATTGCAGTTATGTTCACCAGAGCCTTCATAGATATTTCTCCAAAATGTATCTATTTCTTCTTTTATGGTGGTCTTTCATTTCCTTTTGCCTTGTTTCCCAGTTCTCTATAAAACTTTTTGGCCATCAGTAAATTGATTATTTTATACTTTTTATTTATATTTATCTGCATATCTTTTAAGTTTTTCTGCCTGTGCTGATATTTTTAGTCTATTATTTGCAATAGTGCACAATAAATCCTGATCTGTTCTAATACTGCGCATTGCTTTTATCACATCGTTCTGAGTATTTTTGTTGATCTGTTCCCTGTTCTATACTTCTAACATTGACAATTTTTGTCTTAATTGCTTTATTTTTCTGTATTGAACACTTCCACGATGGCATTTGATTTCTCCCCTTCCTTTCACTTACTGCCCTGTGTTTTTGTGGTAAGGCTTTATCTGTTATTAATTTAGCTATAGAGTAATATATCCTATTTACTTTTGTTATATCACATGAATCTTTAACAGTCCTAACTACTGTGTTCATTTGTTTTATCAGATTTCTAACATTGTTGGAGATTATTGACTTTCTGTAATATATTGCTTTCATTGCTCTTAATATGTCTGTCCAGCTCTATTAAATAAAGCAACTCTTCTCTTAGGTGATTTTTCTTCTGAACTGAGGCACATTCTTTGTTCCCCCTTTCCTGCAGATGTTCTATTGAAAGTTCCAGAACATCTTCCTGTGCCACATTCTCTTCCATTTCATACTGTGTCATCCGTTGCCCTTTCATATGGGAACTCACTGGCCTATCACTCCACAACACTGCTTCAGAGTTGCCACAGTTTCCTGTTCCTTCCCTTGCTGTGCAACACCAATTGAACTTTTCTACTGGTTTCCTATGGAAGGCACCAAAGTATCTTCATATGGCAACTGAACAGATGTTTCCCACTCCACTGGTTTCTCCTTAATTTGGGGATCCATTGCTCTATCCTGCTGTGATGTAAATCCTTCACTTTGCAGGTAATCCATAACCTCGGTGTCTGTTTTTTTTAACTTCCTCATTACTAATCCTCTTTTCTATTTTCCTCTTTGTTTTCTGTATTATAAAAGTTTCCATATCTCGGTGCTTTTGCCTGTATTTCTCTTCAAATATCTTTGGTTCTGCTCTTTTTGTATTGATTAGTTTTGCTTTCTCCTTTGCACAAATATTGCACCATATCAAATCTCTTTCTTTCCATGTTCATATTTCTTCTTCAGATGTCTGCTGCTGCAGCTGTTTCACCTTAATTGGGGGACTCGTTCCATCATGCTGTGATATAACCTGTGTTAGACTTTCTACACTAAATCCTTTACTTTGCAGGTGTACCATAACTTCAACTTCTATTTTTTTAGCTTCTACTTTACTAATTGAGTAGATTGAAAAACAGAACAATTTCAAGGGTGTGAGGACACTGAAGACTATGACATGCCTGTGATCTTATTTTTGTATTGTGAAATTTTCCATATCTGGATGCCTTTGCCTGTAATTCTCTCCAAATATCTTTGGGGCAGTTTTTGTTGTACTGATTAATTTAGCTTTCTCCTTTGCATAGATATGGCACCATATCAGATTTCCCTCTTTCCCATGTCCATGTTTCTTTTTATA
The DNA here is from genome assembly GCF_019279795.1 of Protopterus annectens. Classification (NCBI taxonomy): domain Eukaryota; kingdom Metazoa; phylum Chordata; order Ceratodontiformes; family Protopteridae; genus Protopterus; species Protopterus annectens. The sequence continues at coordinate 1,718,837,132 of NC_056743.1, read as the reverse complement.
CCTTTCAAAAATCTCTGGATTTTATTCATTATATTTTAGCACTTCCTCAGTTGCTTATTTTTCCAAATGGCCCATGGTTTCTTGGTCTATGTAATCTTTTCATAAATCTGTTATATTAATGAACACAAATTTTTAGCTGAAGCTTCTGATAGCTTTTTTTTTTCTTGTGCAAATATTTTTCTTTCCTCTAGTTTTGTCTTAATCTTTTTGTATATCTTCTGTCTATGAAATTCTGGGCTTGTGGCATAATAGTTGTTGTGTCTTTCGGCTTTTCCCGGTTAGGGGTCGCCACAGCAGAACTCCGGTCCACTAATGATTGGCAGTTGATTTTTATGTACCAAGTTGCCAGCCCTGACGCACAACCTTCAACGCAGGTACGCCCATTCACGCATGTCTCCATGCAGAAGACGCTCTAGCTGAGAGTCGAACCGGACAGCGTCTTACTGTGAGGTGACAACGCATAGTCACAATACATAATTTCTGTGTTATCCTCAGTAATCCACTCTGTGTTCCTTATGGCCCTTTTTTTGGCCTATCAGTTTTTGTGATTTTTGTGGACTGCTACTTCTTTCTACAATAGGCCCTGGGCCTGGCCTAGCCCTATTGTAGGAATGTTCCCGTGTCTTGAGGATTCTGCACTGTCATTTTTTTCCAGTCCTGGCAGCAGTGCGCCTACCAGGACTGGGCACTTTTTTTATCCTGAGTCTTGTGCACCCATATATCTTTTTTTATTTTTTAACCTACTTCTGTCCATGATATATTCTGTATAAGATACTGTCTGTATATCAGTATCATCTTTGTGAGATTTTGTGAAAAAACGGGTCCACCCCGTGAAGGTACTCACCAAGACTTGAGGATAAATTCAGTTCCAGGAATACTACTATCCTTTGCTTGCTGATTCATCATCTCTTCATTCATACCCCTTATCATCTGTCCATTCAGACCCCCTCCTCTGTAGCCTACTCCATGATCACCCTTATGAATCTATCATTAAAAGAGAGCTGTATCCTTTCTACTTGAAAATCTGCTGCCTTTCCACTTATAAGATAATCCAGTCTACTGATTTTAGCAAAACTGCTGGCCCATTGCCTTTCTCCTGCCACTCCCTGAAAAGGCTGGCCACTGTCAAGTTCTAGCCACTGTCAAGTTCTAGAACACCTTACCAACCACAGCCTATCTCCCACTCACCATGATTTCATACTCATTTATGGTACTGAAATTGCACTGTTAACCTTCACCAGTGACAACAGAGAGTTCATGAGGAGGGAAGTTATTGCATGCAACTTTATTGACTTGTGTGTTGGGTATTATCAGACATCTATCACAGTGGTTTTCTCACTTTAACCATTCCTCTATTCATTTGCCATGCCTCACTAACTACCTCACTAACAGATCTCAGGCAATCAGATGACAGAATAGCTTGTCTCCTCCTCGGGTGATGAAGTCAGACGTAGCAGAAAGATCAGTCCTTGAACCTGTGTTGTTCGTAGTCATTATCTTCATGATGTTTGCATCAGCTAGTTGATACCATTCAATATGATGCTTACATCACCCTTTGCTTTACCTGTCACTCTACCACAACTGTTCAAAAATCATTTCATATCATCTTTGACAGTGTAGTCATGCCTACCTATCTTAAAGTTGAAACTCAGCTTTTAAGAGTAAAGTAGTGCTCTTACAAACTAACCAAGGTCAGCCAGTTAACAGTGACAGACTTGAAATTGTTCCTTTTTCTAATCTACAAACTGACGCACTTGACCCAATCGTATAATTTGTCAGCCAAGTCATCAATACTGTCATACTGAAAACCTAGCTTACTTACTATGCAGTGGAAATAAATTCCATATTCCACAAGCCAGACTAGTGCCTGCAACTGGATTTGTTTCTATTGCTCCTCACTTTTCAGTGGTATATCTTGACTCTCTCTCATTCAAATTAGACTTAAGCCATCACTGTGTTTCCCACTTTGTATTCAGCCACACTCAGAAACTCACCAATTTATATCACTCAAATCCATCAACTGGCTTGACTTCCAAAGCACATTGTCCCTGTCTATAAACTAACCATTGCACTCATTCCTTTACAAGCAAAACAAGTGCCCACCACACCATTCAACTGATATGCTGACAATGGTCCTCTAAGAGAGATTAGCAAGCTCCTTAACTGCCCCAACTACACTCCCACAACAAGTATGGTGGCACACACTTCTCTAGCATGGTCTCTAAGCTATGGAACACACTGCCTGTTTATGCTGCTGTCAAATCCCAGCTCAGGCAGCTTCTCTCTTCCATTTGAAAGTGAAACTGTTATCTATCTGACTGCCATTTAACTGTTTCAGCACCTGTTGTTTGCCTGTTCTTCTTATGCAGTGTGCCTGTCCAAATGAGTTCCTTGTAATGTTACATTCTTTTACACTGCTGCACAATCTTGGAGCCTCATTTACCAAACCTAATATAAGATCATGTACTTTCAGTGATACTTGATATGAAAAACAAACAAAAACCCTTTTACAGGAACACCTAACACTGTTTTTATTATGTAACCTCCTTCTGTAGACTAGTTTTCCTCCCTGGGCCTTCATTGAAAGTGGGTCACTGCCCAGTCGAGCTATCCTGCTAAACAGATTTTAAGTACTATTTTGCATTGTGGCCCAGATGGTCCAAGTTTGATTAGTGGATTGGGCACTTGATGGTGTGGGTAGGGTAGGATGGGTATGCCTCTGGGGGAAGAGCAGGGGCAGAGCAAGATCCATACATTATGCATGTAGTCTCAGAGAAGGAATGAGGCAGAGTAAGTGTTGTGTGGGCAGGCCTTCAGCCAACCAAGCATCTGTATTGCTGGTAGCTGTTATTGCTGAATGTGGATGTGAGAGCCTATTCAGATGGTGAGTTGTGGGTTCCCTCTTTGACATGACTAGCTCAACTTCACCACCCATTTAGTGGGGTAGGTTAGTTAGCAGTCATTGCTGAGATGCCAGTGAGAACACAAAATGCCAGCTGGTATGATGGCCACATTGTTGGATGGCTGTGACCCTAGTGGATCTGAAGGATGGCGGTCATCATCACCACTGTAGAACAAATGGGCTAGTCTAACTGGGGAAGGCTTGATGTTTGGCATGGCAGAGGGGGAATATATAGAAATAAACAGATCCAAAGTGAAATAAAAAAAAGTTGGAGCTAACTGGCGTAATATCCAGTTATTCCAGAGGATGTCAGTAGAAAGGCTGTATATTGCATATCTGTTACTAAAAAAGTATCTACCACAAAACCATCCATGTGGGCTTACTGTGTATATATCATCCAGTTATCCCACTGTCTTCAAATAAATTGTAGTAAGGGATCTCATTTGGGTGTCCTGATGCAGTAGTTGATATAGAAGGTGAGGCAGAGTGGAAGATGCACAGGTTGAGAAGAATTGCTTTAAAAAAGTGATCAGTAATGGCATAAAGAAATGCTTCTTGTTGAGAAATCGTTTCTTTTTTTATTTAATTTTATTTATTTATTTATTTATTTTTACATCCGGTATCACTGAAAGTCAGTAATCTTATATGTTTGATAAATGGGGCTCAATGTTTAGGTAAAAGTTTGCTATTTTAGGAAAATCTTGTAAGCCTCTTAGGCTCAATGCAGCCAGTTTAACTTAAAGTTGCATATCCTCAGTGATGATGCAGATGTGAAAGAAATGTATCTAATTCTGATGCCACACAAATACAGATCACATCCAGGCAGATTAATTGTATAGGTTTCTAGATCAGCAAAGCAAATTAACTATTTACTTGCTGAGGCAAGAGCAGGGAAAACGAAACTGACTGCAAGGAGCCTCTGAATTAAACAAGCACATGCTACCCATCCTTTTTCTTGTCTGCTGTAGTTTCAAGTCCCAAAAGCACCCTTATTCATCCCACTGTTATCTCCTCCTATACCACACCTTGCAGCTCACCCAGTAAAGGACCTGATGTCATGCATATGCACTTTCCCAATTTCTCAGCAGCAAGTTTGGTGAATATGAGTATCTTGGGACAGTGTAACAATTGTCTAATGCTCACTGGCAACCATTTTATCCTCAGATAAACAAAGCATATTATGTGAGAGATGCATATATACACAAGGTTCCTGGAAGCAAAACAAAAAACATCAAAGCACTCAGAATAACAATCTGGTTGTCAGAAACGCACACTATACTCACCACACATAGTATGCACCCTACACATAGACCTACTTATGCTGAGGCACTTAATTGCTATTTTCCCAAACCTAAAAGACTTCCCAGACATTCCACCTGCAAAAATTATCCTCCTCAAACTCAAAAGCGCTTAATAGTAACAACATCTGTTACAAGTACATACAGCCACACCCAATGGAGCCTCAGTTATCAAGTCCATAATCAAGCCAGTACACTACCTAGGGCTCTAGTCACCAGGCTGAACAAAGAGAAAATAAAGGTTAGATGCATATCAAGGGCCAGAATCCACCAAGTTGTAAATGTACTCTAGTCATTGCACCACAGGTACCAGTGTGATTTAGTCATAGTCCACGTAGGTGTAAATGACCTGAGATGTACCTCCCTACACTGTATGAAAATTGACATGATGGAGCTCTGGGCTGTGTGCCAAAGGCTGGAATGTACCTAACACCGAGCAGCATTCTACCTTCACAAAGGATGATGCACAATATGAACAGAAGATGAATGACTTTAATAATTTGCTTAATATATGGTGTCATTCTAGGGATATAACAGTATGTGTCAGCTTGGGAAGACATGGTGAACAAACCACATTACTTTGCCAAGGATGGTCTACACCTGTCCTCAATAGGCTTTTAAATATTGGCTAAAACATCATCTTCCCCCATAGAGCTCTTTTTAGGCAATGCCAAATTTGCAAAACTTCCAACATAGCAAAAAATACCTAAGGAAATCTAAAGGTGTCTAAATAAGAAGCTGTACTCCATCCAAGCTCTCCTCACCCTGGAGAATGCAGACATCTTTGCAGTTACCGAGACATGGTGTTTAAACCACAGAGATTACCCCAGCAGTACAAGGCTTCAATGCCTTCCACACATTTATACCTACAACTGCGCGGGCAGGGGCTAAAGGCAGAGGTGCCTCTATCTACATCAGTAACAAGCATACTTCTGTGTTGGTTAAACAGGTTGAAGCTCCGGAGTTCCTCCACATCCAGATTACCATTGACAAAGTCCCATACAATATCCTAGCAAACTTCTGTTCAACCTCTGTACCCAGTAAAACCCATAGCTCATAATTAAACCTATTGGAGACACTCACCATTCAGCTAAATACCATACCCATGGAGGACTTTAATTATTTGTCTATAAACTGGGAATTCTACATAACCTCAAATTTGCAGTTGCAGAGATTCCTAGACTTCAACCTGGACGAGATTGTATATGAAGAGCTACAAACATATTGGACTTGGTATTCACAAAAATGGGAGAACACACCACAAAGCACTTCAAAATAAATATTGATTCTGTAACCCCAGAAAACCCTGTCACAGTTAAGAACTACTCCAAAGTAAACTTATTAAGTGATACCCAATGAAAATTTCCAGCCCCTCCAAACTTAGACAGCAGAACAGTCTATGCGGAATTATTCACAGACGCTGTGTACAACCACGTCAGTGACTGCATCGAGATGTTTGTGCCTACCAGAAGTAACCCCAAAATTAACTCAAAAATAAACCACCATGGTGGAATCCAAATACAACAAAAGAAAAATTGTCATAGCTAAAATTAGGAAGTATAACACCAAAAATGATAAAAACTCTCTCATCAAACTGAATACACAACTAAGAGGAATAATTTAGTCCAACAAAGCTAATTTTGAGTTAAATTTAGTGTCCCAGGCCAATGACAACCATAAGACCTTCTTTACCTATGTCTGAAACTTCAAAAGCAGCAGATAACAGTGCTTCAAACTGCTGCTAAGTGGGTCCACATTCACACAACCAGTGGCTGTAACAAATCTTTTGGCTGAGAAATTCATTTCCAACTTATCCCTCCCTCACCTCCAGCCCACCTCCATAAGAAAATGCCGTGAGCAGGTCTTAAAGGGTGCTCTCTAAGGCCAAAACTACAGCTTTAATGGACCCCACTAATATCCCAGGATGTCTCCTGAGTAGCCTAGAATATGACCTGTCAGGGCCACTGGAGTCACTGTTCAACCATAGCCTCCAAACAGGTTTCATGCAATGTGAATGGGGAACAGCAAAGGTCATCCCTGTGCACACGGGTGTGCCATCAACTGATCCTGGAAACTACAGACCCATTAGTCTGACTAGTCTCATATGAAAAGCTGTGGAAAGAATTGTCATGGAAAGGATTAACAGTGACATAGGAAAGCTTCAGACACTTGACCCTATACAGTTTGGCTTTCTCAAAGGCAGCTCATGTCTACTGAACTCAGTGGACTTCTTTGAGAAGGGTCACCAAGGCAATGGCTGAGGGCAAAATGGTGCATGCTGCCTACCTTGACCTGGTTAAGGCATTTGATACAATACCCCACTAAGGCATTGCAAACAAACTCATGGAATTAAACATTAACCTCCATAAAACCCACTGAAAAGCCCACTGGCTCACAGAAAGGACCCAAGAGTTTAGGATTGGAAAGACCACCTCCACAAAGAGGTTGGTCACCAGTGAGTCTCCCAGGACTCTGTGCTGGGTCATCTACTCTTTGGTGTCTGTTTCTCAGAAGTCAGTGCCATTGCCAAGGGCCGGTGGCTTACCAAGTTTGCAGATGATTGCAAGTTGAGAGCAATCATAGAAAGCCCCCAAGATACTAATATTTTACAGGAAGGTCCAACACAGACTGATGACTGGTGCTAAAGCCATGGCTTAAAACTCATTGCCAAGAAATGCATAATAGTACTTTTTGGGAAGTCTGCCACTATGGAAACTACCTCATCAGTAAAACACCCCTGAAAGTAGACTGAGTAGTCAGGGGTTTGAGGACTCATGTAGATAGTAACCTTGCATTTGATCAAAAGGTAGTAAGTAAATCACCCTGTGTCACTCATCTAATAAGTAAGGGCATGGTATCTAGATCCAGGGAAATCATAGTGCCACTGTACTCGGCCCTCATCAGACCTATGTAATTCTCCCGTCGGCATGTACCTGAACAGGCACATGCAACAACTGAAATGTCCACATAGATTATTCACAAAAAGAATATAAGGCATAAACACAATATCCTGTGCAGATTATTTCAAAGCTCTATCCCTATGCTCTGTTTCCTGCAAACTGCTGAGAGACTATTTATATCTGCCACATAAGGCTTCCTTGGATCCTGCCTTGATGGACTTTTTGCATATTTGAATAATGACCAACATCAGAACTGCTAGATCCAAGCATTTAAACTTTGTTTGGAATTTAAATAGGACATTTTGGAGGTATTATGTATTTATGTCAGAGAATTCCCATTCTCTGAAATAGGCTTCCCATGTATGTGAAGCAGAGCCCTTCATTAACCCTATTCAGTCATAACTTGGACCAGTGAATAGGTAATTGGAAATTCACCCCTGGTCTGATACCTATGTCTTTGATTGACAGAAGTAGCCATTAAATCATGCCCTTACTAACACACACCCCTTAAAATAACCTCTAAGGCAAAATAGCCCTTGGGGTACATTTGGGCTGTATGCCTATGAAACTAGTCAACCCAGAGTGATGACTCCTCTGTTGGGAACAGTCACACACACTTCATCTTGGTTCAAAATCAAGTTAGAGCCAGGTTTCCAAAATATGTTTGTCAATTTTGTACAGTCAAGCACTTTGATAAGACATTTACATGTTTATGTGGACTACCCTTTGGCCTTTAGTTGAGGAGATTTGACCATAAGTATAGGCAGATTAGGAAGCTATCCACCTTTTCATCTTTTTTGTAGTGAGTGTATACAGACACATTTATTTGCATCATTATCTGCCTAAAGTGGGGAAGGTACCACTAACAAGTTTGACAAGTTAAGTATATATATATATATATATATATATATATATAGATGCTTTCAGTATGCTCCAGTCATGATGTACTTGATGGGTTATTATACAGAAGTTAGTTTTAGTGCCTTTTGCAAGTGAAAGGCCAAAGCTGCAAGCGCAGATTGACATTCAGGAGTTAACTGTCTGGGATCATAGAAACCAGGACTACATACAGGATCCTGCTTGAGTTTAGTCACATTTTGGAGAGGAAATGCATCTTTTCCTTTCTTTTGTGTTTCAGTCTGGAAAGCAGAGTATACTGTAAGCGAGACTCAGGGTGATAGACTTGATCTAAATTTGTCCAGCTGAAAACAGAGTTCATGGGGAAACTGGACTATTCCAGAGGACTTGGACAGTCATCCACAAAGATTTGCTTTTAAGAAGTTGTTTTCTTCATTAATGATATTCCAGCATGCCTGATTGTATGATTTGCATATTTGCATTACAGTAGCACAACACTATACAACAGAAAGAGTATCGTAAAGATGAGGGCTCAGTAACATAAAAAGGGATTTGCAGAAAAGTTGCCACAAAGGACATATATGTATTAGCAGTGATTTCTTGAAAAGAAATAGAATTATTCATGAAGAATAAAGATCTTTGTGGACTTGTATTTGGAGGAATTTAAGGAAGAAGACATATTTGGGAGTAATAATGAGGAAGCACGTGACATAAAGAATAGTTGCACATTGAAAAATGAAAATGGTGATCCCACTATCCAAAGTGCAGGTAAGGACCCAAAGCAAGGTCTTTGTTCATGTTGGTGCATCGGCAGCCTACAGAATCAAATGACTAAGCTGTGTGATATTGCAGGAAGAGATTAATGAGCCTTACATTTAAATGTTTAAGACTATTATGGACAAAGAGGAGATAAAGAACGGAGAAGGGTGCACTTACAGAAATATGATAAACTAAGACCGAAAGCTGATTTGGAAGTGAGGCTGCATAATGTGGATGTCATAAATGAGTAATGCAAAATAATAGCTCTGAAGTGGAACCATCTTCTGGTTGAGTTCAAGCAGGTAGAGTCCAATTGCAAAGCAGCAGTACAAAACATAATTTTGACAGAGTTAAGGTATGTGCTTCCTTGGATGGTCTAAATTGACTTTATGATTCCTTCGCAGCTATGTTATGACTTTAGTGAAGGTCCTGGATTAATTCAAAGAAATTAAAATGATTTCAGAAGTTAGATGATGATCTGATGGACATCAGAGTGATATTCTAGGAAAATTACATCAGATTAATGGCAATAAAGGACTACTTCATGACTGCTATGGGGTAAAGTAAACTATCAAAGAATAGCAAGTGGAAAAAAGTAGTGATAGTAAAAATGAAACTTCAGTATGTGAATTACTATGATATATAAGTTAGCATTCTGTTAAATACTCGTCAGCACAGCTGTACTGCAAATGCCTATGCCTTCTTCTACCTGCAAAAGGTTAGAGTGCATTGTGCGGAGAAGTTTATTGGTTTATGTATGTTTTGGTGTTTGGGACGTCCATCTGGATTGTGGCCAATTTTCAGTGGAGGCTTTTTGTATAAAAGGACCAGTAGGTACAAACTGGGGCAAATTGGAAACAGAGTATTACATCAACCTCCTAGCAGTTTTTGTAGATGCATAAACAATGAGGAAGATTACAGCAGTGTGTTAAATACATTAGCATCAGTAATGTATGCAAAATGAAGTAGCAAGGTATAAGATATGCTAAATCAAGCACTGACATAATATTAATCTGTTGAATAAAGCAAAAGTTCATTCATTCATAGATAAGTATTAGACTCTCTGCCCTTATGAGCCATTTTAAGCCTAGCCAATCCCCCTTCCAAAGGTGAGAATCAAACTCTGTACCCTGTTTTTGTTGAAGAAGGGATGATGCCAAAAATGAGTAACATTACAGTTTGTGGTTTGGGTTAACATATTGTAACATATCATGACGGTTGCTTTTGTAAAGCCTAGTAGTGGATGGTATTGGTAGGCATAGGTGGGGTCATCTAGTTAACCAGTGCTAGGATTACATTTAAGTGGAGTATCTGAAAGCTGGGATAACAGAATTGTAATATAGATGAATGCACAGAAGCCAGGAATAGAGTCTGGCTTTCTTTAAGTAAAATATCTGCAACTAGGTAATGTGAGGTACCTTATCAGTCCGATGAATTTTCAGTATGGTTGAATTTGCTTGTTCATGAGTGCAGAGGAGTATTTAATAAAGGAGAGACTCACCAAGACTTGGTAGTTTGCTCTTTTAGAGGAATATTGGCTTTGAGTTTTGGTACTGCCATTGGAAGATCTGGTAGGGGGAACCCAGAGCGTTTTACTATAAATGTATTGGGAAGAGTTTGTGTGCCGGAGACATTTGGTTTATTCATTCAGAAATATACTACTTAAGAGACTTTCAGAAGGAGCTGCATTGTGTCTTTGTGGATTTAGAGAAAGCATATGACAGGGTTCCTAGAGAGGAGTTGTGGTATTGTATGAGGAAGTCGTGAGTGTCAGAGAAGTATGTAAGAGTGGTACAGGATATGTACGAGGGTAGTGTGATAGCGGTGAGGTCTGTGGTGGGAGTGACGGATGTGTTTAAGGTGGAGGTGGGATTACATCAAGATTCAGCTCTGAGCCCTTTCTTATCTGTAATGGTGATGGACAGGTTGACAGACGTGATCAGACAGGAGTCCCCATGGACTATGATGTTTGCAGATGACATTGTGATCTGTAGTGAGATTAGGGAACAGGTGGAGGAGACCCTGGAGAGGTGGAGGTATGCTCTAGGGAGAAGAGGAATGAAGGTCAGCAGGACTAAGACAGAATTTATCTGTGTGAATGAGAGGGAGGATAGAGGAATGGTGAGGATGCAGGTAGTAGAAGTGGCGAAGGTAGATGAGTTTAAATACTTGGGATCAGCAGTTCAGAGTAATGGTGAGTGTGGAAGAGAGGTGAAGAAAAGAGTACAGGCAGGATGGAGTGGGTGGAGAATAGTGTCAGGAGTGATTTGTGACAGACAAGTACCAGTAATAGTGAAAGGGAAGGTCTACAAGAGGGCAGTGAGACCAGCTATGTTATATGGGTTGGAGACAGTGGCACTGACAAAAAGGCAGGAGTCAGAGCTTGACATGGCAGAGTTGAAGATGTTAAGATTTGCACTGGGTGTGACAAGGATGGACAGGATTAGGAATAAGTATATTAGAGGGTCAGCTCAGGTTGGAAAGTTTGGAGACAAAGCCAGAGAGGCAAGATTACGTTGGTTTGGACATGTGTTGAGGAGGGTTGCAGAGTATACTGGGAAAAAGATGCTAAGGATGAAGCTGCAAGGTAACAGGAAAAGAGGAAGGCCTAAGATGAGGTTTATGGTTGTGGTGAGAGAGGACATGCAGGTGGTTGGTGTAACAGAGCAAGATGCAGAGGACAGGAAGAAATGCAAACAGTTGATCTGCTGTGGTGACCCTTGACGGGAGCAGCCAAAAGAAGCAAAAGAAGAAGAGACTTTGCTTACCTGATAAAAGAACCATGTCATATTTTGCTAATTTCACTAGTATGAGCTCGGGCAAGGAGAGGCATTTTAAATTGATTATTGCACATAATTTTGCTGAAGACTTTCTTGTGAGCACAGTGAAAGAGATATAACACTACTGTCACAAATGTGATGGGGGGGATGTGAACAGTGCCATCACTGTGACACCCAGATGGCAGGATGCTGCCCATTGTGACATCAAGATGGCTGGCACCAGTGGGGTTTGAGTCCTTTGCCAACCAAGGGTGAAGTAATAGCAAGAAAGTGAACATAAGTCTGTTTTCATAATTAATTTACAAAAATACAACCTGACCCTAAGAGTATAAAGGGAATAAGCACTGCTGTCCTGGGTATGGGCTGTGCTGCCAACTTCCACATACAGACTAGACTGCATACAGGCCTGAGTCTTTAGTCAAGCATCCCCAATCACATTTCTCACTGATCTTTCTGTGAAATGATGTCTTCACTGTACATTTCACACAAAGTAATATTTTGCACACAATTCCCAGTGAAGGCTGGCAGAATTCTCCAAATCCCTACAACTCTCTTCCTGACATGATACTACTGCCACCACTCTGGGTTAAGGGCAGAAGCCCAGTGGCTCTAAATTAAGTCCAATATAAATGCACCAAATAGTCTTTTTCACTGGTAGTAGGCCTAAGTAGTCTAATGGGAGTTGTGTACCACAAATCTTATTAAACGAAAATTATGTATTATCATAATGATAGATCCATGCTGTCTGATTTTTGTCCGGTTTAATGTATAGGTTATTGGATCCGACCTTGGCACCATTTCTGAAGCTTCACTTGATACAGGGCTCTGACTCCTCCCCTACCCATAATTCCCTGCACTCTGCCTTGGTACCGCAGATCTATTTTGCCCCGCCTTACTAAGCTAGAAAAGTCCAGTTTCAGATACCTGCTGATACCTGGACTGTGTTTAAGCTTCTGTGTTTGGCCATACCTTACTTGGGCAAAAAGGAAGTCTCTTTGTTCACCAGTGAAATTGGGGAGCTCTGAACAGCCTACCTGCCATTGGAGGAGTGGTTTCTGCCCAGAAACTGTAGTTTTATTGGCCATTTTGGGCTAATTTCTATCTCTTTAATCTTTCTGACATAAAAAACGCATTTGCGCAGTTTTGCATGCCGGGCAGCGCCGGTTAGCTAGGGTTAAACTATTCCCAACTCCACGAAGTCTACTCTTCAGTTTTTCCCTTGGAACTAGACAAACCTCCAACTTTCGCACTCAAACCATTCATTTTACAGCCCAGCACTTGCTTAAAACTCATAACAAGCGCTAAATACCCCTAGCACTAGCACCCCTTATACTGTCCAGAAGGACAAGACTCTATTCGTCCCCACCAGTCAATCAGAAAAACAGCTCACTCTTCCTATTCAGGCATATCCAAAGGGCAGTTTCCGGTGTACTCTCTAGTCCAACTGGTGAATCTGGGCATTTTGAGGCAATGTTACAACTACCTCATGTACACTGACAACCCTCTCCTCCTACCACCAAACACTAATATATGTAAGAGATGCAATTATACAGCCAGACTGGAGGCAGAGCTCTGTCAACCCCAGACTGTAACTGACCGTCAAGAGGAGAAGGGTAGTACTTGCAACACACCACCAGTCTCACATAGACCTACCAAACCAACACAGGCAAATAACACACATAAATACACAAAAACATACTCAGAGGCTCTAAATAAAAATCTGCAAAACCAACAGAGACCTCCAAAGCAGACATCCAAGCAACCTCCACAACCCATCAACAACCATGAAACACATACTTCACATAATCAGTCTGCCACGCAATCACAGCCCTTAAGACAAAATAACATACCCAACACACTAGTGATAGGCGACTCTATAGTTAGGTACACTGATGTCCCACTAACTAGGCTGGACAAGGAGAAGGTTACAGTTAGCTGCCTGTCGGGCACCAGTGTCCGCCATATAACACAAGCACTCAGGTCACTCCAGAACAAGTACAAATACAACTCTGTCATTGTACATGGTGTGAATGACCTGAGACGTATCTCCCTGGACTACATGAAAAGAGACATGGAAGAGCACTCTGATCATGTAGCCCAGGCAGGTATGAGCCTGACCATGAGTAGCATCCGGCCCTCACCAAGATTGATGCCACAGTATAAAGAAAAAATGATCATCTTCAACAATTGTCTAAGTTTCTGGTGTCATTCAAAGGGTATCCAGTATCTGTCTGCCTGGGATGACATGCTCGACAAGCCACGTTGCTTCGCAAGAGATGGCTTGCACCTGTCACCCTTAGGCTTTTGAATACTGGCAAAGGCTCTTGCCAGCCCCATAGTGCCTTTTTTAGGCAAGGCTCATAAGACAAACCCACCACCGTAAATAGCATAAGTAGCCAAAAACTAAGAGATCCTGCAAGTGCAACTAACAATGGGCAAAACTGCAATCCAAACTCAACGCCAGAAGTCTAAACCTCAAAATGCACGCAGTCGGGGCACTCATTAGTATGGAGAACATGGATGTCTGTGCAGTAACAGAAACCTGGTTTAAGGCTCCAGAGAGCACCCCAGCACTACTAGGCTATAACTCATACCATACCTTTCGGCCACAGAACCCAGACTGAAACACAAAAGGTGGGGGTGTATCCATATTCATCAAGGATACTCACACCTCCAGGTTAGTGGTGCAGCACGATGCATCAGAGATCATGCAAGTGCAACTAACAATGGGCAAAACTGCAATCCAAATTGTAGCTTGCTACAGATCATTCGCCATGACCCAGGACCCCCATTCCGCATTTCTGGAGACACTGGGAAATATGAAGGTCCTACCAAACACCCTAATACTGGGTGATTTCAACTACCCAAACATTAACTGGGAGAACTACTCAAGTATTAACTCCTTTGCCCAGTACTTCTTAGAATTTATAAACTCGAACGCCCTGGTTCAACTGGTCAACACCCCCACCAGAGGGAACAACATATTGGACCTTGTCATCACCAACATGGGCGACTGGTGTTCTACACCTGACGTCAACCCCTCACTGGTTAGATCAGACCATAGACTAATCACTCTGGATATTCACATTCCACCCCCAACCCCAATCAAGGAAACCACCGTGAAAAACTTTTCAAAAGCAAACTTCACATTGCTTAAGACCGAGTTGGAAATTTTCACAGCCCCCATGCCAATGGACAAGGTTGTCCAAGCTGCTGAAATCTATACAAAGGCACTCTACGATCATCTGCAAGAATGCATGGATCGTGCTATCCCAAGTAAAACCAAGACTCACTCCTCCAAGAAAAGGAAACCAGTCTGGTGGACCCTTGCCATAAACAGGCTCTACAATAGAAGGAGGAAACTAGTAAAGATAAGAGCAAAATCCCTAGAAGGAAAGACATCCCTGATCAGTAGCAGTGGACCCTTGCCATAAACAGGCTCTACAATAGAAGGAGGAAACTAGTAAAGATAAGAGCAAAATCCCTAGAAGGAAAGACATCCCTGATCAGTAGCAGCAAGAAACTACGATCCCGCATTAAATCATCCAAGGCTAGCTTTGAAAGAAAAATTGCCAAGGACTCCAAAGATAACCACAAAGCGTTCTTTAGCTATGTCAAGAACCTAAGTGGAAACTCTCAGATCTGCCCTGAGTTGGTGCAGAATGGCACAAAATACACTGAATCGACCAATATTGCCAACATTTTGGCAGACAGGTTCAGTGCAAACTTCACACCCCTCTCACCCCCTAAAGGGGCCATAACCATACCAGAAGAATGTAAGGCCCCAGCAATCACCGACACACAGGTTAAAACAGCCCTATCCAAAGCCAAAAACACAGCCTCAATGGGACCGGATGGTGTCCCAGGCTGTGTCTTACAAGAGCTCCAAAGTGAACTAACCCCCCCACCTAAACACAATGTTCAAACTCAGCGTCTGTACAGGTTACTTACCCATAGTGGTGCACAGCAACAGTTGTCACACTCCACAAAGGAGGCGCCACAACGGACTCTGGGAACTATCACCCTATAAGCCTGACTGGCCTGGTCTGCAAGCCTATGGAGCGCATCATCATGGAACTCATTAACAGAGACATTGGGAGCCTCCAAACTTTGGACCCCACCCAGTTTGGCTTTGTTAAGGGCAGATCATGCCTGTTAAACCTGGTGGACTTCTTTGAGACAGTTACCAAGGCATTAGATGAGGGTAAGGAGGTCCACAAAGCCTACCTAGACCTCGCAAAGGCTTTTGACACCATTCCCCATTCTGGTATTTTAGACGGACTCACCAACCTGAACATTAACCCTTACATCACGAGATGGGTTGCAAATTGGGTCATGGGCAGAACCCACACGGTGAGAGTTGCAGACTCTAGGTCTGACTATAAACCGGTTACAAGTGGGGTTCCCCAGGGCTCAGTCCTATGACCCCTCCTGTTCGGTATGTACTTCTCAGAGGTACAGGCAAGCACAGGAGGACTTTGGCTGACCAAGTTCGCAGATGACTGCAAACTAAGGGCCATAATTTACTCTCCGGCTGATACATACACCCTCCAGAAGGGTCTCACTGAGACGGATACCTGGTGTCAAAATCATGGCCTCAAGCTGAATGCCAAAAAGTGCATAGTCATCCCCTTTGGAAAAAACAAAGTACCTGCAAACTACCACATACGTGGTAGTCCCCTAAATACAGAAAAAGTAATAAGGGATCTGGGAACCCAAGTAGATAGCAATCTCACCTTTGATAATCATATTGCCAAGGTGGTTAGAAAATCCTTCTACGTGCCCCACCTATTCTCAAAAGGGTTCACATCCAGAACAAAGGAGATTATTGTGCCTCTCTACTCATCACTTATTAGACCCATTATAGAATACAACACCCCATTTGGGATGTACCTTACAAGACACCTGCAACAGCTGGAAATACCACAAAAGTACCTCACCAAGAGGATTACTGGCCTCAAACAGATGACCTATGCAGCCCGATTAAAGAAACTCCAGCTGTACTCTGTTGCGTACCACTTACTCAGAGGTGATCTCTGCTTGACATACAAGGCCATGTCCAACCCAGAATTGATGGATATGCTCCATCTAATAAAAAACAAATCCCTGAGAGCCGCACGCACTAGGGATATAAACCTTACCACAACATCAAATAGGACATGCTGGAGGGATAGATTACTGACCCAGAGACTCCCCATACTTTGGAATAAGATTCCAATTTGCATCAGGCAGAGCCCCTCACTAGCACTCTTCAAGAGAAACCTTGACGGGTGGATGGGAAACAGAAAATTTACCCCGGGGATCACTGCAGTGGCTCTGCTGGACAGAGGCACAGGGAACTAATGGCTCTGCTGGTCAGAGGCACAGGGAACTAATCTAAGGGGATGGCGAAAGCCAACACACTCTGGCTAGGCTTATAAATGCCCTTGGGCAGATAGTACTTACCTATGAACCCACCTATAATAAGCTTTGTTAAAGGTTGATCACTGATTTATCTGAAATCATTTAGGAGGGGATTGCAGTCTGATAGGACTGTTTACATACAGGATCCACATGAGATCCATTCTGTAACCAGAAACCAAAGATGAGAATCTGGAAAGGCACAGAGGGGAGAGAGGTTGAACCGGATGTAAATCATACAACAAGGATCTGCCATTATGGTACGTACATAACTTGCATATCTGATGTTGTCTGCTTTCATCCAGTTCAACGTATGGGACAGATTCCCAAGCTGTTTTTACCTGGGTGATATCAAGGAAGGACATTGCTGAGAATGGTGGAACATCCAATTTATAATGAGATTCAAATGTGTGAACTGTTGACTAAGTTGCAGCAGTACAATTATCAGTGAGAAGTCTTTTCATGAAGGCTGTCTAAGTAGCTATTGCTCTTGTGGAATGAGCGTTCTGTTTGATTGTAGGGGTAAGCCTTTTTAGTGTATACAAAGGAAGTACAATCTGATAACCATCTTGAAAGAGTAACCTTAAAAAACTGCTTTGCCCTGTTTGGGTGTAAAATATGCAATGAGCAATTAGTCAGATTTCCAGAGGTGTTTTGTTCTATGGGAACATATACAGAGTATATTCATCTTTGATGGAGAATCTGAGAAAAAAACACTGGTAGGTAGATGGACTGGTTTAAACTTACTTCATAAGCAAACTTAAGGATGAAGAATGTATTAGTCTTTAAGAAAACTCTGTCTTTGTGGAAAACCAAGTAAGAGGGTTTGCAAGAAAAGGCCTGTAATTCTGAAATTCATCTGGCTGAAGTAACAGCCACAAGAAAATTTGTCTTCCAAGAGAAAGACTTCAAATCTGCTAAAGCTTCTGGTTCAGAGAGGTTAAGTTAATGCTTGAAGCAAAATAGTAATATTCCATGTAGGTACTGGGTCTCTAATTGGTGGTCCTAGGAGGAATGTTCCCCTCAAAAAGGCATTAGACACTTTTAAAGATGCTGTAGAGGTGTCCTTTTGACCTATATGGAAATCTGAAATTGTCGCCATTTGCACCTTGATAGTGGAAAAACTGGAACTAGAATGAAAAAGTTCAAACAGAAACTCCAGTGTGGAAGGAATGAACAGAACAGAGATCTATTCATTTTGACATAGCTGACATGGAAAATCTGTTCCATTTGCTAAGATAAAACCTTTTTTATGGATTGCTTTTGGGAGGCTGAGATTATTTGATTAACCGATGTTTGAAGCTTGGCATCTCTAAGGTCAGAACTGGAAAAAACAAGCAGTTAGTTTCATGGATTTCTGGTCTGGAGGAGGTAATCCAGCAGGGTGAGTAAAAAGATTTGGATACTGATCCAAAATCCATGAAGGATATACTATTTGAAGCCACAGGAAGCATGTTTGCCAGTGCCAGAAGGGCACAATGATAATCACTGTGACCTTCCTCCTTGCTTTCTGGATGAATTTGTTCATTAGGGACAGTGTTTTGATTAAAAAAAGAAAGATAACAGTACATATAACTCAAAGTGATGGAGACTGAATGCACACGCATAAACACACCGCACCAATAAAATATGAAAAAGCTAGCTATCAACTATTACAAAAAGGAAAGTAACCAGTATACCAAGACCTAAACCTAATCTGTGCATCTAAGAACTTTTTTAAAACAAGTTAGCCTAAACAATAAAGAACAACTGTAATACAGACAAAGCTGGAGAAACTAGTCTTTTAGCAGGAGAGGAGTTTGTAAAATTGCAGTGTCCAAAAAGGATACACTCTGGTTTAGAATAGCCCACATCTGAAGCGCACATCTGATGCTTCAGGCAGCAAATGAGGTATGAGGTACCAAGGTAGGGTACAGAGAATTATTACTAGTGGAGGAGTCAGAGCCCTGCATCCGTGTAGCTTCAGAGATGGTGCAGAGGTCAGTTCCAATTGGATCTGTCAACCCATATGTTGAACTGGATGAAAATAAACAACATCGGATCTTGCAGTTTAAATAATGCTTACCATCTTCTCAGATAAACGCAGTGCACAAATATAATAAATAAGTGGATGACAGATACAAGATCTTAAAAGTTAATAAATTAACTTTACTTAAATAATGATAATAGTGCAGATACAAATGAAAATTTACATTGAAAAATAAAATAAAAAGCAGTAGAAACAGAATGCATACTGAAAAAAAGCTAGGTTTGAGATGCCTTAAGTTTCTCAGCTGTTTCTTAATATTGAAATGTTGCCCTTAACTGTCACAAGTTAGATAAATTAATAACTAGTGCCCACAAATGTGACTTCAACAAACAAGGCAACATTAACATCTTCTTCTAGCATAGGATTTCACAGATAGTTGTATGCAATATTTCTCCCCAGCACCAGTGTTCATCATATCACATCATTGTCCTGTTGCTCTGCTGGAGAAAAAGAAATAGTAGAACCAGTTTTTACTTGTCATAGCAACAGAAGGAATTGTCAGTACACATCTAAGTCTGCTTCCATCCTTTGTTGCCACCTCAGTATGGCTTAGTGATATGCAAGACATTAAGTGTATTAGAGACTACAGCAATTACATTTCAAAAGAAAAAGCTGTTCCTGGTCTTTTATCCTTTTTGTTACATTCTCAAGAGAAGTCAGCAAGTCTGAAGATCCAACGCACTGCAGAAGACATTCTCTGTCTTTTATATTCAAAAAATAAAAAAGTCACCCATTCCTAAGCCATGAGAAGAACACTAATTGCAGATGAACAAGAGATGAGAAAATCAGAAAAAAAAACCATTACATTTTTAGTTGATTCCTTTAGCTGAGCATTACCCCTGGTGTCACTAACAGTACTGATTTTTAAGTTTGTTATAAGATCTTATGCCTGGGGCAGTCACGGTGGTGCAGCGGTTAGCGTTGCTGCCTCACAGCAAGAGGTTCTCTGGTTTGATCCCCGGCTGGGTTGCCTCCTGTACGGAGTCTGCATGTCCTCCCTGTGGTCATGTGGGTTTCCTCCAGGTGCTCCGGTTTCCTCCCACATCCCAAAGACATGCTGTAGGTGGATTGGACACTGTAAATTGGCCCTAGGTGCGAGTGTCTGTGCCTTCTGTGGAAGGTTGGGTGCCGGATTAGCAACTGGACAACGTAAAACTCCACTGCCAGTCATGAGCGGACAGATGACCCACTGTAGCAACCCCTAACCGGGAAGAGCCGAAAGAAGAAGAAGCTGTAAGATCTTTTGCTCTGAATTTTGTTTCAGTACCTTTCATGTTTGCTTCGGGAGCTACTGTTGTACTGAAACATTATTTTCATGACAAAGACTGTTCTTCTGAGTTGCTTTTTTGTTTTCCAGTTGTCACTACTTTCTGATTCCTGTTTGTTAAAGTCAGAGACTGATTTTACATTTGTCCAATTAAAGTCACTGTCTTCTGCAATATCTCTAGTGTGTCTGCTTTCCTCCTAATGGTGTTCAGCTATCTCTGGCACTAATTGTTTAATAATGTAAATACGTACATGCATTCTATTATTTCAACTTGAGTAGTTGGATGTTATTTTTATTTCATGTTCAACTTTAGCATAGTTTTAAATCTTTATAGTTTGTTCAAGATTAAGCTAGTTTTAGGTCATGCTATATTTTGTATTTATTGTTGCCTTTTCTAGTACTCTTGTAGTTGCACCAGTTCTCTACTCATTTATTTGTTATTAAATTGCTGTTTTTTTACAGCCCACCCAGACTGAGCATTTAGTTGGTCAGACATGATCAGTGCTCTACCCTGATGAACATAATTAAATAAATACATAACGTATGTAAATAAGTATACTACGTGTGCATGAATACATTAATGGCATGCACTGAAGAGATTTATGTTATTCCAAGAACTCATCTGTAGCATGACTGCAAGTGCAATTTGCAAATAGCTGAAATGCTAAAAGCAGTTAAAGAATATTTTGAGTGAACAGCTGGTCCCATAAAGAATGAGAGAGGAGAATAAGCAGACTGCGTCTTGTAAGTTGTTTTAGTATGAAATAAGGGAGTGATGTCAAAACCACTGTGTTGCTGCTGTGGATGCTGTTCCACAGCAGGAATAAAGAGGAAGGATGAGCGAATGTGGACTGTATATGAGATTTGGAACTTGTTAATGTAATGGTTATTCAAGTCTCTTTTGAAGGTGTATGTATTATTGTAGTTTCTGTGATTGTGGGTGGTTTGTTTCATGTGGTTTATATGAAGTTTCCAAAAAAGAGCATTTCTTCATAGATAAGCTTTTTAATGTTTTAATGACCATTGTCATTGGAACTGAAATTTCTTTTGGGGTGGTCCCATTAGTATATTTGGTTTGATTTTGATATTCAGGTTATCATCAGCAAGACCCAGAAGGTTTTCTGATTTTCTCTGCAAATTCTATCCATCTGTTTAAGTATCTGTCTGTCAATATATCCATCAAATAGTTATATAGAGGTTTAATCAGAACTGTCTAGTTTAGTAGCACTTCAGTGTAACAGCAGATTACATTTGCATATTTGGTAATGATATTTTTTTCCTTTGTGGCATTTCCTCATCAGATGCCCATCTGACTAGATTAATTCCAAAGGCTGATACCCAAAACCAATACAGTACATTTTTAGTGGTGCTGGTCTGTATGAAACATGTCCATTTGTGCTTTATACTACTGTTCCTGTTTCCCTGTGAGTCTCTCTTGTAATTAATGTGAACACTGTTAGCCTGCGATTCCTTCATAATTACAACATATTGAACCTTATCTGCTTCCAGCCCACCTGCTGCAGTATAGATGGAATGTTTAATTTGTCTTTGCCCATTTCTGCAGGGACCTCAAACTGGATAACTTACTGCTAGACACACATGGCTATGTGAAGATTGCGGATTTTGGACTCTGTAAAGAAGGTTTGTTTTTCTTTTTTGTATTATGTTGCAATTTTTATAACCTACTCTTAATTTCTAAACTTCCGTATCTTGAAGCACATTTGATTCTGTCTTAGCACTGTGTAGTGTAGACTAATTAGGCTGACAGTCAGTAATAAGAAAGTTTATAGAGACTGTTCTTAGGGAAATATATGCTGAATTGTTTGAGGTATATGACAACACAAATAACAGACAGGATGACAAGGAAGTCATACTAAGTGAAGTTCATTTGTTTGTGTACCACACTGTGAAAAATTACAGGAATCATTTACTGAGTATAATGCTGCTATTTTTCATTTGAAGTTACTTATTCATTTCCCCACAGAGTATTGACTGACGTGTGGATGACTTCAGAATGCTGAGTATGATGCATCTGTGAGCAGTAAAGTTATTAGGCAGAAGAGTCCTTTAGGCATCACTAATGGAGACTGTAATGTTACATCATGTGGCTATTAGGAGTAGGTTCATCTGTTAGAATTTTATTTTCCAGTGGATTTCTAACCATGCTTCCTGCCCATAGATAAAGGGGTGCCATTAATTTCTGCAGTATTCATTTTTTTTTATACATGTTCTTCGTGTTCCACTGTTGCAGTCATTACATTTGGGTAATCCGCTGGCAGGTTGCCCTCAGTCAGCCTGAATAACAAAGTCTTGGGTCCTGCATCAGTTGCTGTCTCCTCTTCCATGATGTCAGGTCATCAGGGGTATAAAACATGCAGCCAACACCATTTTATTTAGTCTTTCTTGCCGCGTGGTGCCCAAAGCAGGAGAAGATCGCAAGTGCTGGTCGGCTGACTCCTGAAATTTTCGTATTCGAGTTTCAGAACCGAAGACTTCAAACTAAAGCTAAGTAGCCTGTTGGGGAAACTTTCACTTGCTCCTTACCGATGTCAGTAAAAGTTATTAATTGCATTACTTGTGGGAAGCAAATACCTCATGAGGATTTTCATTTGTACTGTATTCCTTGCCTAGGCCCAGATCACAACGTGCCTTGCTGTCGGTTCTGTGCTAGATTTAACCAATGCACTATTAAGCGTCAGTATATTTTTGCTTCTAAATATTTTGGTTCAAGATTTAATTATCCTGAAATGTCGTTGGTTAGCAATTCACCTACTGGAGTTCACAAAAAACACAAAGAAAAAGACAGAGACAGACCGTCGAGGTCCAAAACTGACGACGAAGCTTCTCCTAAGCCTGTCGCCGGTACTCAGTGAGGCTCTTTTGCAGCCCCTGATACCCGCTACTTTTGAGTCGCAGGCCTCTACCAAGATCCATTAGGAGTTCAGTATGCCACGAGATTCTCAGAGTATTGAACCTGTGGATGTCTCTCCCTTGGATGGGTCTGGAGCCGCTGAGCAGACACCGGCTTCTGAGGGTGTTTTCAGGCCTCAACATTTTTATATTAAACCAATGCCAGCAACAAAAACAAGGTCAAAAACATCTTCTATGTCTAAAAAACTGACGCATGAACCATGTGCTCAGGCCCCTGTGCCTAATAAAACAGATGATCAAAATGGCTGAGGATTTAATTACCTTGATCAGGGGTTCCCAACCCCCCCCCCCCCCCGCTAAGAGGCCTAGGCAAGGCACTGATTATGAATCTTCAGATCAGGTTTCCATTTCTTCTGATTCCTCTTCTGATCAGGAATTTTCTCTTCCACCCTGTGAGGATTCTTATGCAGAGGAATCCATCCCATCTGCATCTCCTCCTGAGGATTACTCTTTTGGAGAGACTTTGCATACTTTAAGGGAACATTTTCACTGGGAGAGTCAGGACTTCTCTGAATCAAAAAAGAGGCTTAGGGATTTCCTTCTTCTTCCTCAGCATAGGCCTTTGGCAATACCTCCTGTATTAGACATTGTTGATGATGTGTTTTCGGAATCAAGCATGGCTCTTGATTCCCTGCCTCCGGCTCTTAGTAAGCCAGACAGATATTACAGGGTTCCTGATTCCCACAAATTTCTGTTCAAAAATCCTGTTGCTAATCCTGAGACTATTTCTCAGGGTCCCAAGAGTGTAAACGCCTCTACAGCCAAAAATCCTACCCCCTCTGATAGAGATTCTAGGGCGCTGGATAGATGGGGAAAGAAGGTTTATACGTCTGCAATCTTGGCAATCAGGGCCTTAAACTGCCAGTTTCATATGCTTAAATATCAACAGCATGTTATGGGCTTACTGAAACAGAAAATGATGTTTATTTCTGTGTGGAAAATAAAGAATTACAGGAATTATTGCATTCAGCAGAACAGGTTGGAAAGCATACTTTGTAATGTGGTTTTGATTCCTTGGAGGCCTCTTGTAGGGCCGCCGTTACTGGATCTATGATTAGATGGCATGCCTGACTCAAGGAGCAAAATCTGCCTAATCATGTTAAAGCTAAATTGTTGGATGCCCCTTTGCAGCATGATACTCTGTTTGGTAATAAGGCAGAAGAGGTTTTAAAGAAAATGGAAGACGAAGCTAAATCTATGTAAACTGTAAAAGATTTCTTGCAAGTGCAGCCACCCAGGTTCAGCAGACACTGGCCTACTAAAAATTGGTCCTGTGTCCAACAGAGCCACTCAAGGCAAATCTAGGTGCTCAAAAGGCTCCAGATACCAATCACAGGGTTCTTACAGGTAAAAGCAATGGGGTGCCTCCACATCCAAATCTGGAGGAAACAAAGCACAACTCTACAGTAAGCAGTCTCAATGACTTTCCTCTACCATCACCAAGTACTTATCTTTTGGCAGCCCCCTTGGGGGGGAAAACTAGCACTTTATGCTCAAAATTGGCAATTAATTACCCAGGACAAGTGGGTATTAAACATAGTATCCCAGGGGTACAGATTTCATTTCCATACTTTGCCAATTCCAAACAAATGGCCGGATGTGCCACAAAACCAGTGGGCATAGGCCCAGAAACAAGTCACGTCCCTCATGGATATGGGGGCTATTCAACTGGTACCAGAAAAGGAAAAAGGGCAAGGTTTTTATTCAAGACTTTTCCTGGTACCCAGAAAAGACAATTCATGACGTCCAATACTGGACTTATCGATTTTGAACACGTTTCTGGACATTCCAAAATTCAAAATGCTGACTTTACAACAGCTCCTGCCTATGCTAGGCAGGAATGCTTGGTTAGTAACTTTAGACTTAAAAGAGGCATACCTGCATATACCAATAAGGGAATCATGCAGAAGATACCTCCGCTTCAAAGCAGGTTTTTAGCATTTCCAATTCTCTGCACTGCCCTTTGGCTTATCTACTGCGCCCAGGGTCTTTACAAAGTGGTTGGCACCAGTAATTGCATTCTGCAGACAAAGAAGCATTCAAATTTACCCTTATCTGGGCGACTGTCTCATTCAAGCAGAGGACAAGGACACTCTTCTTCAACATCTGACGTTTGTAAAAAGGCTTCTAGCATGCCTAGGGTACACCATAAATGAAAAGCAATCACAACTGGTACCCTCTCAAATAATTACATTCCTGGGTGCAAGCTTGAATACAACTGCCCAGATGGCTTACCTCACGCCAGACAATCAAAGGCAACTGACAACATACTTCAAACAAATGGCAACAAAAACCCAGTTATCTGCAAGACAAATTCCGCAGGCCTTGGGGTTCATGACATCCTGCATTCTACTAATTCCATATGTGAGACTGCATATGAGGAAACTTCAGTGGTACCTAAAAAGTTTATGGAGTCAACATTGCCACAGTCTGGAAACATTGATTCCCCTCATTCCCTGCCTACAACAGGAGTTTCTTTGGTGGGCAGAGACATGTCACCAAAACAAGGGACTGTCACTCTACCCCCTGCCACCCAAACCCTAACTATAGACGCATCAGTCTATGCTTGGGGGGCCCACCTGGCAGGGAGATGCATTCAGGGTAAATGGAGCCCAAACCAAATGCATCTGCATATCAACCAGAAAGAGATGCTAGCTGTTCAGAATGCTCTGACAGCCTTCAAGGACTTACTTCATCCAGGACAACTACTGATAAAGACGGACAATACCACAGTTATGTGGTACATAAACAAGCAGGGGGGGTTCACATTCCTACCCCCTTTGCAGACTAGCCATGGCATTGTGGAACACAGCCTTGACTTACCAAATACATCTGCAAGCTCAATTCCTGCCAGGAAAGCAAAATACTCTGGCAGACGACCTAAGTAGATTTTATGGACCCACACGAATGGAAACTGGATCCACAAATTTTCAGCATGTTAACACAGAAATGGGGGAAACCAGACACAGATCTATTTGCCTCTCCCCAAAATTATCAGTTGGGCAAATTCTGCACAAGAACTCATCACAAAAAAAGCATGGAAAGCGGATGCCCTATCCTTCAGCTGGAAAAACCTATCAGTCTGTGCCTTTCCCCCTCTGCCTCTACTCTCCAATGTCTTACTAAAAGTCAGACAGGAAAAAACAAAAATTATACTAGTTGCTCCGGACTGGCCTCGCCAGCACTGGTACCCACTTCTAAGGAATATGTCTCAGCTTCCTCCATGGTACTTTCCTCAAATACGTCATCTACTGTCTCAAAATAACTATCATATTCTGCACACTCAGCTCCAAACTCTGAATCTTGCAGCATGGCTGATCAACTAATTATTCAAACAACACCTCTCAGTAAATCTGTGATGGATGTCATTTTGGAAGCCAGAAGGCCTAGTACTATAAAATCTTATGCTGATAAATGGAAGAGATTCTGTGCTTGGAACCAAGCACAAGGAACAGACACAGCAAAGCCCAGTATTCCTCAGATTTTACAATATTTGACTGAGATGCTTGACATGGGCCTATTTTTTTCTTCAGTAAAAATCAATGCCTCTGCCATCTCGGCTAATTACAACACAGAGCTGCTCCTCTTCTCTCATCCTCTGCTTAAACAGTATCTTAGAGGGGCCAAAAATTTAAGGCCTCCCAGAAAATTGCCAACTCCTGCATGGGACCTCAATTTTGTGCTGGAAAACTCACCCTGCCTCCTTTTGAACCAGCAGCTACTGCGGATATAAAATTTCTATCTTGGAAAACAGCTTTTCTCTTGGCAGTCACTTCAGCAAGAAGGGTTTCAGAACTACAACTCTCATGGCAGTGGAGCCTTTTATTATATTTTACCCATACAGGGTGTCCCTCAGGACCTTCTTTTATGCCTAAGGTGGTATCCTGTGTGGTTCTTAACCAGACCATTCACCTGCCAACATTTTACCCAAATCCGCAGAACAAGGGGGAGCGGATTCTGCATTCATTGGATGGACACAGACAACTAAGATTCTACCTAAACAGGACCAAATCTCTAAGAAAGTTTGAGCAACTACTGGTAGCATTTGCTGCAGGGCCAGAGGGGAAGGCTGTATCAAAATAGACTATTTCTAAGTGGATAAGCCACTGCATTCGTTTCTGCTACTTGCACCATGGTAAACCTGTGCCCAAGGGGATCAGATCACATTCCACCAGGGCTGCCTCTACTTCAGCAGCTTTTCTCAGAGGGGTTCAACCAAAGACATTCTAGAAGCTGCTACTTGGAGCTCTGTTCATGCCTTCACAAAGCATTATCATTTGCCTCTCTTCTCCAAATCTAGGGCAGGCTTTGCCACTGCAGTTCTGCAGGGCCTTATAGCCGCTCCTGATGCTGTTTAGTTCCATCCTCCCATGCATAGCTTTGGGATTCTACCCAAATGTAATGACTGCAACAGTGAAACACGAAGAACATAGTACAGTTGTGTACACTTACCATAAATGTAGATGTTCGAGTGCAGTCCGGGTTACCCACCCGCCATCCCACTTTCTGTACCTTTTCTTTCCTTCACTATACACAAAAGCCTTTGTTCATAGGTTCATAGGTTGATACTA
This sequence comes from Protopterus annectens, assembly GCF_019279795.1. Taxonomy (NCBI): domain Eukaryota; kingdom Metazoa; phylum Chordata; order Ceratodontiformes; family Protopteridae; genus Protopterus; species Protopterus annectens. The sequence goes on along the minus strand of NC_056743.1, from coordinate 1,718,809,437 downwards.
GGCTATCTGCCCTAGGGCATTTATAAGCCTAGCCAGAGTGTGTTTGGCTTTCACCACCCTTTTAGATTTGTAGACTGTGCCTTTGAATAGTAGGTCACAGAATATAGCCCCTTTACGGTTAGTTTATTGTGCCTCTGTCTAACAGGGACCCAGAAGAGATCCCAGGGGTATACTTACAATCTCCCATCCACTCATCAAGATTTCTCTTGAAGAGGGTCAGTGAGGGGCTCTGCCTAACCTGGACTGGGATTTTGTTCCAGAGTGAAAGGAGTCTCTGGGATATGAATCTGTCCCTCCAGTATGTCCTATTTATTTCTGTGCTGAGGTTTAAGTCTCTGGAGCATGTAGCTCTAAGGGATTTGGATTTCTTGAGGTGGAGCATGTCCATTAATTCTAGGTTGGACATGGCTTTATATGTCAGGCACAGATTGCCTCTGAGTAGGTGGTGAGCAACTGAGTAGAGCTGGAGTTTCTTTAGCCTAACTGCATAGGGCATCTGTTTGAGTCCCTTGATCCTCTTGGTGAGGTACTTTTGGAGTTTTTCCAGTTGCTGCAGGTGTCTGGTAAGGTACATCCCAAATGGGGCATTGTATTCAATTATGGGCCGGATGAGTGATGAATAGAGTGGCACAAAGACCTCCCTTAATCTAGATGTGAAACTGTTCGTGATGAGGTGGGCTATATAGAAGGTCTTTCTAACCACTTTGGCAACGTGATTGTCAAAGGAGAGATTACTATCTACTTGGGTCCCCAAATCCCTAATTACTTTCTCCGTACTTAATAGATTACCTCCTATGGGGTAGTCTGTGGGCACTTTGTTTTTCCCAAAGGGGATGACTATGCATTTTTTAGCATTTAGCTTCAGGCCATGGCTTTGGCACCAGTTATCTGTCTCTTTGAGACCCTTTTGGAGGATGCTTGTGTCAGCCGGAGAGTCTATTATGGCACCCAGTTTGCAGTCATCTGCAAACTTGGTCAGCCATAGTCCTCCCGTGTTTGCCTGTACCTCAGAGAAATAAATACCGAACAAGAGAGGTCCCAGGACTGAACCTTGTGGGATGCCACTTGTGAGTGGTTTAGAGTCTGACAAGGCACCTGCAATTCTGACCATGTGGGTTCTATCCCTGAGCCAGTTCGCAACCCATCTTGTGACATAGGGGTTGCTATTTAAGCTAGTGAGCTTATTTATGATTCCTGAGTGGGGTATTGTGTCGAAGGCTTTTGCAAGGTCCAGGTAGGCTGTGTGGACTACCTTCCCTTCGTCTGTGGCCCTGGTAACTGTTTCAAAGAAATCGACCAGGTTCAAGAGGCAAGATCTGCCTTTAACAAAGCCGAATTGGGTAGGATCCAGTGTCTGAAGGTTTCCGATGTCATTGTTTGAGTTCCATGATGATACGCTCCATAGCTTTGCAGACCAGGCTAGTCAGGCTTATAGGGCGATAAGTTTCCGGGGTCTGTTGTGGCACCTCCCTTGTGGAACGGGACCACCGTTGCTGTACGCCATTCCTTGGGTACATATCCTGTGATAAGGCTGAGCTTGAACAGTGACTTAATGTGAGGGTTAAGTTCATCTTGTAGCTCGTGTAAGACGCAGCCTGGGACATCGTCCGGTCCCATTGATGCTGTGTTTTTTGCTTTGGAGAGGGTAGCTCTCACCTGTTCATCTGTGATGTCTGGGAGGCTACACTCTGTTGGGATGGATATTTGCTCTTTTGGGGGGGGAGAAATTTGCACTGAACCTATCTGCCAGGATGTTGGCAATGTCTGTGGGTTCAGTGTATTTTTTGTCATTTTGCACTAACTCGGAGCATATCTGGGAGTTGCCGCCCAGGTTCCAGACATAACTAAAGAAGGCCTTGTGATAGTCCTTCTTGTGCAGTTTTTCTTTCGAAGCTGGCCTTAGATGATTTTATGAGGGATCGTAGCTTCTTGCTAGTACTGATCAGAGATGCCTTCCCTTTTTGGGATTTTGTTCTATCATGTAGTAGCTTCCTCCTTTTGTTGTATAGCTTATTTATGGCCGGGGTCCACCAGACAGGTCTCCTGCCTTTGGAGGAGTGAGTCTTGGTTTTATTTGGGATAGCACGATCCATACATTCCTGTAGATGTCCATAGAATGCATTTGTGAAGGATTCTGCTGTTTGAGCCTTGTTTTCCACTGGCCCAGGGGCTTTGAAGGATAATACCTTGGTTTTGAGAAGTGTGAAGTTTGCTTTTGAGAAATTCTTCACTGTGGTTACCTTGGCTGGGGGTGGGGATGGGATATGGATGTCTAGTGAGATTAATTTGTGGTCTGACCTTACCAGTGAGGGGTATACCTCTGGTGTGGAACATAGAGTCCCTATGTTTGTGATGACCAGGTCCAATATGTTTTCCCCTCTTGTGGGGATGGTGATCAGTTGTTCCATAGCATTTGAGTTTATAAATTCTAGGAACCGTTGGACGAGGGTGTGTGGGCATGAGTAGTTTACCCAGTCAATGCTTGGGTAGTTGAAGTCACCCAATATAATGGTGTTTGGAGAGACCTTCATGTTCTCCAGTGTTTTCAGGAAGGCTGAGTGGGGTTCCTGAGTTTGGGAGGGTGGTCTGTAGCAGGCTATAAACTGAAAGGCAGTTTTGCCCACTGTTAGTTGCACATGGATGGTTTCCGTTGCTTCGTGCAGTGCTACTAACCTGGAGGTGTGAGTATTTTTGATGTATATGGATACTCCCCCTCCTTTTGTGGTTCGGTCTGAGTTTTGTGGCCGAAAAGCATGATATGAAGTATAACCTGGTAGTGCTGGGGTGCTTTCGGAAGCCTTGAACCAGGTTTCTATTACTGCACAGACATCGATGTTCTCCATACTGAGGAGAGTCTCGAGTGCGTGCATTTTGAGGTTTAGACTTCTGGTGTTGAGCAGCATTACCCTTAGTTTCTTTTTCCTTGTATTGTCTATGGAGGTGGGTTTGTCTTTTGAGCCTTGCCTAAAAAAGGCACTATGGGGGTGGCAAGAGCTTTAGCCAGTATTCAAAAGCCCGGGGTGACAGGTGCAAGCCATCCCTAGCGAAGCAACGTGGCTTGTCGAGCATGTCATCCCAGGCTGACAGACACTGGATCCCCTTTGAATGACACCAATACTTTAGCCAATTGTTAAAGCTTATCATTTTGTCTTTATACTATGGCATCATTCTTGGTGAGGGTAAGATGCTACTCAAAGTCAGGGTCATACCAGCCTGGGCTACATGATCAGAGAGCTCCTCTATGTCTCTTTCATGTAGTCCAGGGAGGTACGTCTCAGGTCATTCACACCAGCATGGACAATGACGGAGTCATATTTGTACTTGCTTTGGAGTGACCTGAGTGCATGCGTTATGTGGCGGATCCTGGCACCCGACAGGCAGCTTACAGTGACCTTCTTCTTGTTCAGTCTGGTGAGTGGGACGTCAGTGTGTCTGACAATAGAGTCACCTATTACAAGTGTATTAGGTGTGTTGTTTAGCCTTAAGGGCTGTGACTGTGTGGAACACTGACTTTGTGGACTATGTGATACGTGGGTATTGTTGTGGGGTAGCAGTTGTTTGGGTGTTTGCTTTGGAGGTCTCTGCTGCTTAGGCAGATTTTTATTTAGAGCCTCCGAGTATGTTTTTGTGTGTTTATGTGTTTGGTTTGTTGTTGCTATAGGTCTGTGAGACTGGATTTGTGGTGTGTGTGGTTACCTTCTTCTCCTGATTGACTGTGCCAGTCATGGGTCGAGAGAGCTCAGCCTCCAGTTTGGCAATATAGTTGCATCTCTGACATATATTTGAGTTTGTTGGGAGGAGGAGAGAGTTGTCTGTGTAGATAAGGCAGTTGTAACATTGCCATAATATTCCCATATTCACCAGCTGGACTGGAGAGTACACATGAAACTGACCTTTGGACATGTCAGGATATTTATGATTACTACTTTTGACTGATCTAGGAGGATCAGTTAAGTATTTAGAAGAGTATAAGAGAGGTTTTAGTGCTTTAAAATTTCTTCTAAGTGCAAGTGAAAGGCTATAAAGTGCAAATAGAGTGCTTCCTTTGAGATACAGATCTTCCAAGGAAAAAGTGAAGAGCAGACTCTGTGGAGCCTGTAATAGTTTAAACCTGTTTAGGCTGCTCTATGCGCAAAATTGCGCAAAGCCGCACTAAAGCAGGTTTTAAACAGGGGACTTGAAAGAGCTAGGAATTAGCCCAAAACGGACAATAAACAAGATTCTGTGCTGAGATCACTCCTCCAGGGGCAGATAGGCTGCTCAAAGCTCCCCACTCATGATAGAACACACATTTGTGGTGTATTTGCTTTTAGATGAAGGTAAAGTTTGTTTCTAAAAGTGCATTTATATATTTTTACTGTTTATTTATTTATATATATATATATATATATATATATATATATTTTTTTTTTTTTTTTTTTTTTTTGCCCCCCCCATTTGGGGGGGCACTGGACATCTGGGGCAAGAAAAACTGAATAAAATGGCGTTGGCTACGTGTTTTATACCCCTGACGACCTAATGTCATGGAAGAGGAGACAGTAACCGACGCAGGACCGAAGACTTTGTTATACAGGCCGACTGAGGGCAACCTGCCAGTGGATTACCCAAATGCAATGACTGCAACAGTGAGTACACTCGAACATCTACATTTATGGTAAGTGTACACAGCTGTACCTTCTCATACTTTCTGGATTTCCTCCCATCAGTTATCCCAGGAAGATGACAATGGCCTATGTAGAATGATCTAAATTCTAGACTTAAGCAGTCTACATATTCAAAATGGTCAGACTGATTATTGCATCTGACAACAGGACCATCTCTGTACTGTCTTCATCTTTCATCATTTCAAAATGTCACAAATGCAGGAGGTTTAACAGTGATTCTGGCCACTGATGCTAGTTTAAACCTGAGAGACCTTTCCTGCAGAAATAAAAATGGGGGCGAATTAAGGAAGGATCATGATTAGAACACACATTTGTGGGGTCATCAGTTCAAGGACACCTGTCACGAGGCAGACAGACACAAAAAAGTCATCATGAGTCCCTCTCCTTTTTGACAGTGTCCATTGCTTCTTTTTATGTGAAAGGTTATTCACAGGAACATCTAACACTAAGTTGCTTAATCCATGAATGGCTTCTTCTTGCCATCTTTTTTGGGAGCAGGTTCAGAATGCATTTGGTAGCTTGTAGAGGTCCCAGGAATCTTCTGTGATTGTACTGAATTGGAAACTTATTACCCCACTACAGTAGTAGAATACAGCTGGGGCCCTAGGAAGTTCTGCCTCCAAACAGTGTTTCTCCAAGTAATGGTCCCTGTGTACATCTGATCAACAGGAGATTTCCCTACAAGTGTCTTCTCCTACTGGTCTTTCACTGGGCCCATACTTCCTGCCTTCATCAGTGATGAATTTATTGTTGGCCTATTGGGTACTTGCTGAATGAGTGAATAGTACTAAACATAGCCGGTTAAACTTGACTAGATTACTTGCTATGATCCTATTTGTGTACCATGGTTTTCTCAGTCTACAATGTCCTTTGCTTCAGAGAGGAAGGAAAAAGGACTTACTTGACCAGTTTATTCACTACTCAGAATAAGCTGCAGTGGTGCAGCGGTAGCATTGTCGCCTCAAAGCAAGAGGTTCTCCCGTTCGATTCCCGGTTGGAGCACCTTCTGTGTGGAGTCTGCATGTCCTCCCCGTGGTCTAGTGGCCTGGAAAAGACATGCGTGAATGGGCGTGCCTTCGTTGAAGGTTAGGCATCGAGCTGGCACCTCGGCACCGTAAAAAAAAAAATCCACTGCCAATAATTAGAGGACCGGAGTTCTGCTGTGGCGACCCCTAACCGGGAAAAACCAAAAGAAGAACAAAATCCACTACTTAGAATACAGAATGATCACATTCCAGACCACTGTCTGTCTTGTTATGGAGGAGCACTAGTTTGCTTCACAAGTGTAATAGATTTTTCACTAACACATTTAGGTTCTTTGCTTGCACTTTAATTCTTCCCTTTTGGTTTTTGTTTGTATCAGGGAGGTGTTTACTTTACGTCTTTCTCATTTTATCCTTTTCTGTGCGAGTAGGGGCATTGTGGTCACCATCATGCTGATAATATAAGCTCATTTAATTTCTACTGTTTGAGAGCTATCTTGAGTAAGATGTGGCTGTTGGACTGCTCTCATTTCCCAAGGAGGAGTAGAAATGCTTTGCTTTTCAAGCAGTTGTAAAGTTATGCCTGGTAGGAGTTACAGAGGGCTATTCTAAATAGAAACTGTGCTTGCCAGATTATACATCCATTAATGCACATGGCGAGCATTTCAATGTCTGAGTGTCTGAATCGAGGGAGAACTTTTGTTGGTAGGGGCATCAGTTAAAACAAAACTCAGACACCCACAGAATAATAACTCAGTATGTCATCACCTAGATGTTCATCATTCTCACTGCAGCAGTAGCCTATGCGTGTATCCTACCAAGGATACACCAACCGAACAGCTTCCTCCCCTCCCACACTGTCATTCTTGGTGCTTATAAGCCCTTCTTGGAGGAAGCTATACATACATACATATATATATATATATATATATATATATATATATATATATATATATATATATATATATATATATATATATATATTTTTTTTTTATTATTATTTTATTTGGAGCAGTTGCAGTAGTGAAGAACAAGACATCAGAGGCAGTCTACCAGCTTCAGGAAAGTGACTTAGTAGATGGCACAAAGAAACTATTGGGTTACAAGGCAAAAACAGAAAGATAAAGAAGATAGTCATCACACACCTTCATAAGAAATGTCAGCAACAACCTACTCACCAGTCCACAGGATAACAAAGGCAGATGGAAGGAATTCTTTAGGCAGCTTCTGAATGAAATAAACCCCACAGAAGCTGCACTGTCCTAGAAATAGCCTACAATAAAAGAAAAGTGGAACCCATCCTAGAAGAAGTAAGAGCAGCACTAAGGAAAATTAAGTCAACGAAAGCGGCACGCTCAGACGAGGTCACTACAGATATGAATAATATGCTGGATGAATTAGAAGATGGCTTCTGAAGATACTCATAGCAATGTGGAGAGAAAGGCATATCCCAGATAACTAGAGAATAAGCAGATGAGTGCCAGTGTGTACAAGAACAAAGGGGATATTCACAACTGTGGGCAGTATAGAGGTATAAAACTCCTGTCACACTACGTGAAAGTTCTGGAAAGGGTGATTGCTAAATAAAAAGAGTAGTAGAGAGTAAAATGGGAGATAAGCAATTCAAAGTCAGATCAGGATACAGCATAACCAACCTGATGTTTGCAGTGAGACAGATAGTTGAAAAGAAGCTAGAGATGAGGAAAGAGATTCCTATACTTTGAGAAAGTATATGAGAAGGTCCCAAGAAATCTGACCTAACTTTTGACTGACATTTGTCGTTGTAAGAAAGTCCTTCTGTTGTGGCACAGTTTATAAACAGTAGGAGTGTGTCTAGATCTAGGGATGTCATTGTCCTCCTTTATTCAGCCCTCGTTAGGACAATCATTGAATGTAGTGCCCCCCTTTGGCATGTATCTGTCCAGACACATACAACTACTGTAGCACCCACAGACATATCTTACTAAAAGGATACAAGACCTAAACATGTCCTTCATGGTACGATTCATAGCCCTGTCACTATACTCAGTGTCATGCAGACTGCTACAAGGTGACCTGAATCTGACATGCAAAGCATCCTCTGACCCATTACTGATGGATTTACTGTACATCAGCAAGTCAAACGGCAACAGAAGTACTCTGTCTAGGGATCTAAACCTCTTCTGTAACATCAACAGAATAGTTGAGAAGGACAGGTATATCTTGCAGAGAGTACTGCTGCTGTGGAAAAGACTCTTCATTTATATAAAACAAAGTTCATCCCTGTCCATCCATAATCAAGTGCATCTGTGGATGGGAAACAGAAAATTTACACCTGGATTGCCCCCCCCCCCTCCCCATGCTTCTAATGGACGGAGGCTGCTCCTGAATGCTTTATCCCATGCATGGGTCCCCTTAATAAATTATCTATGGTGGGATCCTGGTTATTCTTATTGGGGGTAATATATAATTGTCAACCATGGGATGGGTAAGGATATAAACAAATGGGATGGGCAGCTAGCCTAGTACTTTCCTGTGAATCTATGACAGACAGGAGGAAAGCAAGAGGAAATGTGGGTGTACAGCAAAGAGGTGGATGGATTGTCTGAGAGAGAATCTACGATAGGTATGATTGCTGAAGAAGGTAGTAGAGTGATATTGAATCGAGGCAAATGGCAACAGTTGAAGCAACACCCTGACCCTATGTAGAAAATGGGAAGAGGATTGATGATAATTATTTTATTTGATTTTGCTTTTGCTTATTGGGTTTGTTCAACTGGGTTTAGTTAAAAAAAAAACTTTTCACTGGAGGCCCTGAGAGAAAATCTCCCAACATATTACAAACATTTTTTTAATGTTACAAACACTTTTAAACAGACATCAGTAATAAACACGAGTAAACATTAAGTAATATATGTTAAAAATCACACATACATTTGCTAATTAAATTACATTCATATGAAAATAAAGGTAAATATTAACAGTATATAAGATGCTTCTGCATTAGTGAATGTTGAACATTGAGCATTTGAAGAGTTGTATTAGTGATTTTGTCAGATGTGAATAATGCTTACAAATTCAAAGAAATGGTGGTGTGTCAGGACTTAGGTAGAGTAGAAAATGTTAATAGTCCAAAAAGCTTGATGCACACAGAAAAACACATAGAAGGACTCAAGAAACTGAAAAAAATATTTATTTACTGAAATAAAAAGATAAGCGCTTTCATGAAAATAACTACTTCGCTTCATCAGAGCAGTCATAACACAGATAAGAACCATATAAATATTATCTCAATGACCAATCAAATTACAGCAAATTGACACACCCACCCTACTCATAAACTGAAGCTATATAGCATGTAAATAGTATTAAAATGATAACATAATATAAAAACTATATACAATCAAAATTCAAAACATTTGCACATATAATACATATAATTCAATACAGAGGTTATCTCGGAAGCCTGCGTGTTTTCAAAAAGTGGAAGCCTGCGTGTTTTCAAAAAGTTTAAGTGGAACATGTTCGTTCAAACCTAAGCCCTTATGTGCCTGCATCCTAACAATCTATTCAAGCTCAACAGTTTCAGTTTGATTCCTCACATCCCCTAGCCTTAGCATTTCATAAACTCTATCACCCGAAATTTAAAGTAATGGCCCTCGCCCTTCTCCATTACATGCTTAACTAGTGCATTCAAGACGTACTTAATATTAATAAACTATAAATGTTCCCGAATGCGTTCTCTAAACCTACGATTGCTTTTACCTATATAGAACCAGGAACATGCAACACAATGGGCTAAATAAATCACGTCCTTGGTGTTGCAATCTGCTGATACTCTAAAGTAAAACCTCTGACCAGTATCATGATTTATAAAAAACATTACTGCTCTCTATATGAGTGCAATACCTACAATATCCACAGGGGATAGTAATACCACTATTGCCAGTCCTATCCCTATTCTTTGCCCTGTTAGGGTAACAGAGCAATCTCTTCAAATTCTTCTTATTTTTGAAGGTAAAAGCTGGTTCATCTCCTACTATACTCCTAATTCTCCCATCAGTGAGTAAAACTGGCCAATTCTTAACTTTGCCAGAGATGGCCTGCACCTGTCGCCCTTGGGATTCCGGATACTGGCTAAGGCTCTTGCCACCCATATAGTGCCTTTTTTAGGCAAGGATCAAATGACAAATTCACCACTGTAACAGGTACAAGCAAGCAAAATCTAAAGGTAATGCTACTCAATGCTAGAAGTCTAAACCTCAAAATGCACTCACTCGAGGCACTCCTTAAAATGGAGAACATCGACATCTGTGCAGTGACAGAGACCTGGTTCAAGGCTCCAGAGAGCACCACTGCATTATCAGGCTATAATTCATACCACACCTTTCGGCCACTTAACCTGGACCGAAACACTAAAGGGGGAGGCGTGTCCATATTCATTAAGGATATCCACACCTCCGGGCTAGTTGCTCAGCATAATGCATCTGAGATTATCCAAGTGCAGCTAACTCTGAGCAAGACCGCATTCCAAATTGTAGGTTGCTACAGATCACCCACCATGCCCCAGGATTCCCACTCCTCATTTCTTGATACATTGGAAAATATTAGGGTACAACCTAACACCCTAATAATGGGCGATTTCAACTACCCCACCATTAACTGAGAAAACTACTCATGTACCTACTCTTTTGCTCAACGTTTTCTGGAATTCATAAATTCCAATGCTTTGGATCAGCTTATCCACATCCCCACCAGAGGCAGCAATATCCTAGACCTGGTCATTAACAACATGAGTGACCGGTGTTCCACACCAGAGGTCATTTTCTCGTTGGTCAGATCCGACCACAAGCTAATCACCCTAGACATCCACATCCCCCCCCCCCATCTGAGATTATCCAAGTGCAGCTAACTCTGAGCAAGACCGCATTCCAAATTGTAGGTTGCTACAGATCCCCCACCATGCCCCAGGATTCCCACTCCTCATTTCTTGATACATTGGAAAATATTAGGGTACAACCTAACACCCTAATAATGGGCGATTTCAACTACCCCACCATTAACTGAGAAAACTACTCATGTACCTACTCTTTTGCTCAACGTTTTCTGGAATTCATAAATTCCAATGCTTTGGATCAGCTTATCCACATCCCACCAGAGGCAGCAATATCCTAGACCTGGTCATTAACAACATGAGTGACCGGTGTTCCACACCAGAGGTCATTTTCTCATTGGTCAGATCCGACCACAAGCTAATCACCCTAGACATCCACATCCCCCCCACCCCCCCATTAGGGAAACCACTGTAAAAAATTTCTCCAAAGCCAACTTCATGCTTCTTAAGACAGAAGTTGCAAACGTCATGGCACCCATGCAGACGGACAATAGAGGTATAACTGCTGAATCCTACACAAATGCACTTTATAAGCACTTACACAAGTGCATGGATCATGCTATCCCTAACAGAACCAAGATGCTATCTTCCAAAACAAGGAAGCCAATCTGGTGGTCCCCTGCCATAAACAAACTACAATAGAAGAAAGAAACTGCTGCAAAAAAAGAGTAAAATCACATGATTTGGAGGAACTCCCTGGTCAGCCTCAGTAAGAAGCTCTGAGATCCCCCATGAAATCCTCCAAAGCTAGTTATGAAAACAAAATCACCACTGTTTCTAAAGACAACCACAAAGCATTCTATAGCTATGTCAAAAATCTCAATGGCAGCACTCAGAACTGCTATGAGTTACAGCACAATGGCACTAAATATACAGAACCAACTGATATTGTCAACATCCTGGCAGATAGGCTCAGTGCTAACTTTACCCCCCCTCTCACCCCTAAAGGGCCCATCTCTATACCAGAAGAATGCAAAGTTCCTGTAATCACGGCTGCACAGGTAAAAAACACACTCTCCAAAGCCAAGAACACAGCATCCATGGGACCTGACAAATCCCAAGCTGCGTTCTACATGAACTACAGAACAAACTGGCACCCCACCTAAGTACCATGTGCAATCATAGCACAACAACGGTTATCTCACTCCACAAAGGGGGAACCACCATGGACCCCGGGAACTACCGCCCCATTAGCCTGACGAGCCTGGTCTGCAAGGCTATAGAACATATCATCAGGGAACTTATAAACAAAGACATTGATAATCTCCGAACTCTGAACCCCACCCAGTTCAGGTTTGTAAAAGGCAGATCATGTCTCCTAAACCCGATAGACCTCTTTGAAGCAGTCACCAAAGCCATAGATGAGGGTAAGGTGGTTCACACAGCCTATCTAGATCTTGCCAAGGCTTTCGACACCATCCCCCACTCTGGAATTATAGATAAACTCACTAAACTAGGTATAAATCCCATGTCACAAGATGGGTTGCCAACTGACTCACTCACTGACAGAACCCACACTGTGAAAGTAGCAGACTCCAAATCCGACTTCAGACCAGTGACAAGTGGAGTACCACAGGGTTCAGTCCTGGGTCCTCTCCTGTTTGGTATCTACTTCTCTGAAGTACAGGTTAACACAGAAGGTCTGTGCCTAATGAAGTTCGCAGATGACTGCAAACTAGGAGCCATAATCGAAACTCCTAACGATGTGGACATCCTGCAAAAAGGCCTCACTGAGACAGATGCCTGGTGTCAAAGCTATGGCCTCAAGCTCAGTGCTAAAAAGTGCATTGTCATCCCTTTTGTTAAGATCTCTGTACCCATGAACTACCACATAGGCGGTAGTCTACTTAACACCGAAAGTGTGATAAGAGACCTTGGGACACAGGTGAACAATAGTCTCTCCTTTGATAATCACATCTCCACAGTAGTCAGGAAATCCTTCTACATGGCACACCCCATCACAAAAGGTTTCTCATCCAGGAAAAGATTGGTAATTGTTTCCCTCTACTCATCACTCTTTAGACACATTATAGAGCACAATGCCCCTTTTGGTATATACCTCACAAGACTTCTACAACAACTGGAAAGGCTGCAGAAATACCTCCCAAAGAAGATTACCGGCCTCAAACAGATGCCCTATGCAGATCATCTCAACAAACTCCAGCTTTACTCCATCGCATATCACCTACTCAGAGGCGATCTCTGCCTAACATACAAAGCTATGTCAAACTCAGAGCTGTTGGACATGCTCCACTTAAAGAAATCCCAATTCCTCCGAACAGCACGCTCTAGGGAAGATAAACCGAACATGCTGGAGGGATAGATTCCTGTCTCAGAGACTTCTCATACTCTGGAACAAACTACCTATCTGTATCAAACAAAGCTCCTCAGTAGCACTCTTCAAGAAATATCTTGATGATTGTATGGGAAATAGGAAATTCACCCGAAGTATCACTTCTGTAGCTCTACTCGACAGGGGCACAGGAAAATAATGTTCTTGGGTGGCGAAAGCCATGGTACCTTTTTGGCTAGGCTTACATAGGCCCTAGGGCCAATAGCCTAGTACCTACCTATGAACCTATAATACCTATGACATCATGCACATTACTACTATACTGTATAGGGAAACTAAAATGTCTACGTACCCCAATTGCACTATGTGAGCGTTCATTGCCCTGATTATGAGAAATATGGTCTCCCCCGACCAGATCTAAGGGTGGTACTGAGTTCCAGTCCTTGATTAACCTCCCTCTTATATCCTTTCTTCTCGAAGCAATGCCTCAAAGTAGTTAATTCATCATTAAACACTACATCTTGTGCATTTAATCTTGATGCTCGCATGCCTTGGCCTTTAACAGCATTGCGAAACACAAATGAGGGATGCATACTCGTTCTATGTAGAAATGAGTTCCTAAAACATTCATTCCTTAATAACTGAGTATCAAAAGACATATCAGGTAATCTAACAACCTTAACATCTAAGAAGTCTATTGCAGTAGCGGAACAGTTTATAGGGAACCTTAGAAAGGATGTAGTGTCATACAAATAATCTAAGAACCGGTGTAGATTATCATCACCACCTGTCCAGAACATATATACATCATCTACAAACCTATTATAAAAGCTCACAACACCAGAGAATTCATGCGCCCTTAGGACAAACCTGTTCTCCCATTCAGCCATAACCATGTTGGCATAGCTATTGACACACAAAGTGCCCATAGCTACGCCAGAGGTTTGTAGGTAGTAAACACCATCAAATAGAAATGCATTATTTTCAAGTTTGATTTCAAGGAAAAGACAAATCAAGTCCACCATCTTGCTATCATATTTACTATGTTGATTTAGATAGCTACTAACATACTCCATGCCTTCTCTGTTAGGAATGATGGTGAATAATGATCTAACATCCATAGTAACCATCAAACAATCTTTAGGTATGATAGTGGTATGTACGGGGCCATACAAATTACCTATAAATTGATTTGAATCTCGTAATACTATATTGGAGGTATCAAGGACTGGTCTTAGTTGTTTCTGAACAAAGATTGAAAAGGGTTCTGTTAACCACCCTCCACCTGCAACAGTACGTCTAAATGGGGATGTTCTGTAGTCCTATCTCGCCTTCATTCTTACATATGAGTTTGGAGCCGATCCTTGGCTCCAACTCGGCTGATTACAAAGCTCAAAATCTCTTAGTTGGCTCGTGGCAAGGTAGGTATCCCATAGTGCACTGGTAAGAATCCCCAGATCTCGTTTGCCGTGTCTACGAGTTCAGAAGTGCTTCTTGCTTGGCCGTGGCTAAGTTGCATATTTTTATTATTAATATTGTAGCTTTATCGATATTTCTTCACTTAAGATAGCTTAGTTTACTTAGTTTTAGTAATTGTTTGTCATAGGTAGTTATTAGTAGTGTGTTTTTGCTAAATTTATATAGTTAGTGTTGAGAACTTGTTGACCGTTCTATGCCCGTTTTTGTTATCTGTGTGGTATCCTTCAGTGTGCAAGTTTTTGACATGGTTCCTATTACCGTAGGTCCGTGTTTGGCTTAGGACCTTGTTTTTTGCCTAGAGTTTAATAGTATATTGTGTGCAGTGTCATTTTCTATTAGTGACTACTTTTTGCTGTTTAAGATTTACTATTTCTGAGTTTTGTCTGACTTAGCTTTTTGCTGTTTCCACAGGTAGGTCCGTTTGAGTTAGAGGACCTAGTCCTCGTAGTATTTTGTGTGTAGTTTCTTTAAGAGCGAGGCCCGTTTAATTTAGAGGACCTTGTCCTCTCTTCTGTTTCATAGAACTTCCTTTTGTAGTCATGTCGAAGGAATCCAAAGATCATAAACCTTCGTGTTTTAAAAAGTGCCTTAAGTGCTCCCAAAAAATGTTGATTACTGATGGGCACAGTAATTCAATAATTACGTTTACTGACTCGGAGCCATTCACCTACAGGAATCTTGTTCTTTCTGTCACTCCTTCAGCTCCAGAGTTCTCCAGGAAAGAAAGAACAAGTTAATACTGAAAGGTCTCCTTAACCCTTCCTTCGAGGAGGACTTAGCCAGCTCTTCTTCATCCTCCAAATCTCACTCATCAAAGAAAGAGAAGGTCAAGTCGGCCAAGAAACATTCTCCTGTGCAGACTATTTTGTCTGAACCTCCTCAGAAAACTTTAAAATTGGATAAGCCTTCTACCTCTTCGGCTCCACTGTCCTTGGAGCCAGTCGAGATTATTGATGTTTATTGATTATTGATGTTGGCCCCAAGTCTTTCAGAGCTGACAACTGAGAAATTGCATTGGAGCCGGTCCAGAGAGCTATTGCCAGTCTCCCCAACTTTACGATCTCCCATTTTACATAGATCTAGGTCACCTACTCTGTCATCCAGATTCTCCAAGAGACTTTTGGAAGAGGATGTAGATTGAGTAGTGCTTAGACTTTTGAAGTTGTCTGCTTTACCAAAATTGTTGTTGGCTCCGATTCAGTCAGTTCCGGAGCCATCTAAGGCCATTCTCCCTGTTGTGGTTCCTCCTCCAAGCCATGTTGGTCCTTCAGAGCCAGAGATTTTGGTGCCACTTGTGGAACCCTCGGTTCCAGCTCCCCTTGTGGCTGTCTCGGAGCCGAGTTCTGCTCCAACACCTTCGGTGCTGTCCTTGGTGTCTAGGAGCCAAAGCTCACCAGTCAGCCCTGACAGGGACGCTTGGACCTGAACCTGTTCGGTGCCGAGTGTACCTCTCGATGCGTCAGGTAGGTTGAGCTCGGACCCTACAGCCGTCACGGAGCCGATCGCTTTGGAGCTGAGGGCTACCTCTGTTTCCTCAAAACCAGGGCTGTCTTCAGAGCCGGAGAGATCTGCATTCTAGATGATGAGGAGCATGCTGTCCTGGTCATCAGCTCCACACAAGGGTACCAACACTCTTCCCTCTTAAGCCCCGACCTCTATCTCAGCACCCTCTCTCTGTCTTGACAGCAGAGACCCGCAGCCTCAGGAGCCCCCGTTGGGTGACCCCCAGTTTTCCGAGACCTCCCCAGAATACCCTTCTGAGGAGCCCCCTCAGAAGAGGACATGCAAGAGGAGCATGTAGACTCCCCGGATGAGTCCATCACCTCAGATACTGACCTCGAGGAGTCAGAAGGGTCCCCCAGGTTGTCCTCTGATGATGTCTCCTTTGTAGACATCTTAGAGATCCTGAAGCAGAGAGGTGGCTGGCACACTGTCACTCCTCCTAATGAGAAGTCAGTGTACCTGAAGGCTTTTGGGTCTCAGCCTTCAGCCTCTTGGGTGTCTCCATGGACCTAGTTAGTCGAAAGGTGTGGGAAACTCCTGATGCTGTGGAACCAGTCCCCAGAAGACCCAGCAAATTCCTCTTGGCCCCTAAAGAGAAAGAGTTCTTGGCCAAGGGTGTGCCTGTTGATGCTATGGTGGTGGCGGCAGCCACTAAGAAGGAACTGGCAGAGACTTCTACATCTGTCCATCCACCGAACAAGGAGTCTCGAATGATGGATAGATACTGGAAGCGTATCTTCTCTATCTCACACATTTTACTAGGCTTCAGAGGGATCTCCTCAAGGAGCTAGGAGATACTCTTTAAGGTACATCAACTGAAGGAGTCTCTGAGAAGGTTACTGCTCAGTTGTCTACCTTAATCTCCATTGTGAACTCCTCCATGAGGCTGTTCTCCTGTGCAGCCAATGGAGAAAGTAGGGTATCGGGTTCAGAAGTTTCCCTTAGGAGATGCTCCTGGATGTGCTCATGTCATTTTGTGGAGCCCTTCAAATCTACCTTTACCAGCACCCCATTTTACTGTTCTTCTCTGTTTGGACCAAAGGTAAAAGACATTCTCACCAGGTGCGAACAGAAGGGAAAACTCTTATCTGCTGTGGGAGTACATTTTACAGGCCTTTCTAGACCATATCTCAAGGGTCAGAGAGGTGGAAAATGTTCAAGAAGTCCCAGAGATTTTTCCCAGATGCACAAGTTGATTCCTCCTTCAGAGGCAGAGGAGGAGGAGCTAATGGTAGACGTCAACCTAGAGGCAGGGGGGGTCTGCAAAATCAGGGTGGCCATGATTCCTTTCAAGGCCGTCCCTATCAGCGCTCCTGATGTGGGGCCCAGCTGCACTTCTCTGGAGCCAGTCAGGGGTCGCTTATCTTTGTATCCAGAAGCCTGGCTCAGCATCATCCAAGACAAGTGGGTACAAAGAATGATCACCAGAGGATACTCCATACTCTTCTTTCTTCCACCCCACACCCCCAAGAAGATCCCAGATATTCCACCCAATCACAGGGATCAAGCAACTATAGAAGTTCAAAAGTTGCTTTCAAAAAGAGTCATCCAAACCATCCCCGCAGACCAGATAGGATTCGGAACTTACTCCAGATTCTTTTTAGTGCCAAAACGAACAGGGGACTGGAGGCCGATTTTGGACCTCAGCAAACTAAAAGAATCCATAAAGAAGGCCAAGTTCTGAATGGTAAGACTGCAGTCTATACTCCCTCTGTTAGGGAAAGACAATTAGATGTGGTCCATAGACCTGCAAGATGCTTACTACCACATAAAAATGAACAGAGCATCAAGGAGTCGTCTGTGCTTCCAGCTGGGAGCCAGTCATTTCCAATTTCGTGCTCTGCCCTTTGGTCTCACCACAGCCCCCAGGATGTTCACCAAATGCATGGCGGTAGTGACAGCTCACCTGAGATGTTGTGTTTCTGTACCTGGATGACTAGCTCCTGACTGCCACCACCAGGCACCTCCTCCTACACAAGCCAGGGATTCAACCATCCAGCTCTATACCCAGCTGGGGATTACAATAAATTGGGAAAAGTCTGCCTTGTTGCCCTCTCAATTTGTGACTTTTATAGGCCCAGAAATAGACACAGTCACCATGATGGCTCGTCTCCCTGCAGACAGAATTCGAAACCTCAGACAACAGATTTACAGCTTACTGCCCCTACAAAAAGTCAAGGCAAAGACAGTGCTGAAACCCTTAGGGACCATTGCCTCTACCATAAATCTAGTTCCACTAGCTAGATAGCATACACAAATTCTTCAGTGGCTACTTTTTTCCCAGTGCTCTCTTCAACAACTGCCTCTATCTCATCATATTCTCATAACGGAGTCTTGCAAAAAGGACCTTCATTGGTGGATTCAGCCTGATCAGCTGACGACAGGAACAGTCTTCCTCCCTCGCCAATCTGTTGCTTCTGTGACCAGGGATGCCTCCCCGATAGGGTGGTGGGGGCATTATCTAGGCAGGACTGTCTATGGCACATGGCAAGATCACGAGGCTCACCTGCATATCATTGTCCTAGAGATGAGAGCAGTGCTTCTAGCATTGCAAGCACTTCACGACTTTCTTCTCTTAGGGACGATAGCAATCCAGTCGGACAATATGTCAGTGGTATGGTATCTAAACAAGCAAGGAGGAACCAGATCTTACCCCCTCTGTCGAGAGGCTGTTCATGTTTGGCAGTGGACGATATCTTCCCAGCACTTTCTAGTAGCAACACATATCCTCGGGACAGCCAAAGTGATAGCCGACAAGCTCAGCAGGGCAATATTGATGCCTCACAAGTGGTCTCTGTATCAGAAGGTAGCAGAACAAATTTTCCAGAAATGGTGACAGCCTTACTGCGATCTTTTTTCCAGCCCAATCAATGCCAAATGCAGCAGCTACTTTTCCCTTATCCCCCCTCCAGGGGCATCATGGAGAGACACACTTGTTCAAGATTGGCTTCTGGGACTCCTTTATGCATTTCCTCTCATATTGAAAGTGATCCAGAAAGCAAAGTTCTTGGAAAGCAAAATGATTCTGATCACTCCTTACTGGCCTCATCAGATTTGGTTCCTCTTCCTCGGCCTTCATCTCCTAGATGATCCATGAACTCTGGACCCAGTTCCAGACCTCTTGACACACATGTCAGGCTCTTTTCACCCCTGCCTCTATACCCTCAACTTAACAGTGTGGCTGCTCCACTTCCATCCCTAGTCAGACTTCATGATTTTTCACCTGCTCTGACCCATATCCTTACGTCTTCCCACAAACCTTCCACTAGGAAGTTATACACTAGCAAATAGAAAAGATTTTCTATCTGGGCAAAAGAGAAAAATGTAGATCCTTACACAGCATCCATCCCTTTGGTGTTAGAATTTCTAACCAAACCTTTCCATCAGGGATCAGCTGCTGCTACAATTAGAGTTCAACTGGCAGCGATATCCAACTTTCATTTGGGACAACATGAGCCTTATCTGATGGCTCGCAGATTATGTAAAACCTTCCTTAAAGGCACTACCTTGCTGAGACCTCCTTTTCAGGAACCTGTACCTCCTTGGGATCTAAATTTTGTTCTGTCCAAACTAACTTCCCTGCCTTTTGAACCTGCACATTCGTGTGAATTGAAGTTTCTGTCTTGGAAGACTTTGTTTCTAGTAACTATCACATCTGCTAGACGGGTATCAGAGCTGCAAGCACTGTCAATCAAACCTCATTTGATTTTTCATAAAGACAGTTTCCCTTCATACAAATCCTTCTTTCAATCCTAAAATTTGCTCTCAGACTAATTTGAACCAAACTATCGAACTGCCTGTATTTTTTCCTAATCATTCAAACAATGCAGAATATAAATTTCATCAACTTGATGTTCACAGACAGTTACTGTTCTACCTAAATAGAACTAAGGAACTTAGAAAATCAGACCAATTGTTAGTTTCCTTTTCTGAAACTAGAATAGTTCTGCCAGTCTCTAAAGTGACTCTATCTAATTGGATTTCCAACTGTATTTGCTTTATGTACTCCTCCAATGGAAAGAACCTTCCGTTTAAAATTAAGGCTCATTCCACAAGATCCCTGTCCACATCTGCTGCCTTTCAAGCCGGAGTTCCAATTAACAGTATTTGTGCAGCAGCAACTTGGGCTACCCCTCATACCTTTGTTACTCATTACAAATTGGATTTGACCTCCAGGGGTAGAGCCTCCTTTGGTTCCACAGTACTCAGGAGTATATTCCCGTGAGCCACCCGAGAAAAAGGTGCTAGGGACACTGTCCCATATGTAAGAATGAAGGCGAGATAGGACTGCAGAACATAAAGAAGTTATGTACTCACCATAACGTTCCATGTTTGTAATCCATCTCGTACTTCATTCTTATGAACCCACCCACCTACCCCCATCCTGGAAGGATCTGGAGACAGGATAGTATTGCCTTTGGTAGGGTAGAGACCTTTCATTGTTGTTCTTTCTGGATAACCTTTTCTCTCTCTCTCTATAGTTAGCAGCAAACAAGATCTGGGGATTCTTACTAGTGAACTATGGGATACCTACCATGCCACGAGCCATCTAGGAGACTTTGAGCTTTGTAATCGGCTGAGTCAGAGCCGAGGATCAGCTCCGAACCCATATGTAAGAATTAAAGGCAAGATGGACTACAAACATGGAATGTTATGGTGAGTACATAACTTCTTTTTTCATAGAGTCCTTATGTATTTTTGGTAACCCATGAGATGTTGGAACACATGGGGAATCAAAGCTCAAATACTCAGCCAACTCAGCAGAAATACATTCTCTTTGTAAGCACTCATTAATAACACTTTGTACATATAAGGTCATACATTGAATATCTGCTAAAGAAGTCTTTACATATACATTTAAATCATCCAACGTAGTAATGATGGACCCAAAATAATAGTCTCTGTCTATTACAACGATCGCACCTCCTTTATCTGCTGGGCGGATTACAATCTGTGCATAATTAGATAATGTATCCAGAGCTGTTCGTTCATCTACAGACAGATTAGTAAATACATGATATCTATTAGAGTCATTAAATGCATGTTGTAACTCATCCTCACACAGCCTCATAAAGGCTTCTACAAGTGGATGGTTCTGATGAACAAAGGTACTTGGTTTCTTAAAAGTGAACATTGTAGGTATTGCACTCATATAGAGAGCAGTAATATTTTTATAAATCATGATACTGGTCAGAGGTTTTACTTTAGAGTATCAGCAGATTGTAACACCAAGGACGTGATTTATTTAGTCCATTGTGTTGCATGTTCCTCGTTCTATATAGGTAAAAGCAATCATGGGTTTAGAGAACGCATTCGGGAACATTTATATTTTATTAATATTAAGTATGTCTCGAATTCACTAGCTAAGCATGTAATGGAGAAGGGCGAGGGCCATTACTTTAAATTTCGGGTGATAGAGTTTATGAAACGCTAAGGCTAGGGGATGTGAGGAAGCGAACTGAAACTGTCGAGCTTGAATGGATTGTTAGGATGCAGGCACATAAAGGTTTAGGTTTGAACTAAAGTGTTCCACTTAAACCCGTTTTGAAAACAAGCAGGCTTCTGAGATAACCTGCGTATTGAATTATACGTATTATATGTACAAATGTTTTGAAATTTGATTGTATATAGTTTTTATATTATGTTATTTTAATAATGTTTATATGCTATATAGCTTTATTTTATGAGTAGGGTAGGTGTGTCACTTTGCTGTAATTTGATTGGTCAATGTGATAGTATTTATATGGTTCTTATCTGTGTTATGACTGATCTGATGAACCGAAGTAGTTATTTTCATGAAAGCGCTTATCTTTTTATGTTGGTACAATAAATAAGTATTTTTTTCAGTTGCTTGTGTCCTTCTATGTGTTTTTCTATGTGTATCAAGCTTTTTGGTCTATGTTGGACTGTAATCTGCTTGAAACTAGTAGTCACTAAATGTTCAATGTATATTATATTATCGTGGAGCTTTTCTCCCTGGGCCTCCACTGAAAATGGACATATGTCCAGTCGGACTATCCCTGTCAACAAATGTAAAATAAATAGAAAATAAATAAGTATTCCTGTTACTGTGATTGCACTTGTATTTACCCAAAGTTTTGTTTGTTTTTTGTCTCGTTTAGAAAATGTTAATATTGAGGATAAGATGTGGGGTATAAAGCAGGTTCATAGTTAATTATATATGTGATTGTCATAAGGTTTTTATTAGAAGTATAGAGATGGGGTTGTGCAGTGTACCAAAACTATGTATGTAGTTGGGAGATGTTACTAAAACTGTTTGGGTATTGGTAAAGACTAGTTGGGAGGCATAGGATTCTGAATGAAGAGAAGAGGTTTTACGATATGGCAAGTTGAAGATAAAAGTAGAATTTATCCAGGAGATGTACATGAGCAGCCTTGTGAATAAATCTGCAGTACTTTCTTGCCGCCTTTTGCAGATGCAGCTTCTGAGCATTCTCTGGAACAGAAGTTGGACTAAGGTTTCCGTTTGAAGAAATAAATCCTCATTGACGAACCCTTCCACACTTATTTATATTTTTTAGGGGTTTTTGATATTTTTTTAACAGTTTGTCTCTTTAAAAATACTGGCTTTTCAGTAGTGTCAGACGCCATTCCTTGAAGGACCACTGTTTCAGTTCTAGGAATTGTTATCTAAGTTTAACTTGATATTTTAAGCTTTTGGGGCTTATTTTTCAGTGTTTATTCTAATGTGGTTATTTTTGCCAGTTGGAAAGTTTATTCTGTTGGCAGATTTTGTGATTTGAATGTAAATGTGTACTTCTTGACAACTTTCTTGACAGATTTTTTATTTAGCAGTTCACTTTGGGAAACGTACTAAAATTGTTGTGTGCTGTTTGTATACTTAATTGTGTTGGGGAAATGGGACTTTTTGAAGGTTTTTGTACTGCTTGTATGTACTGATTGACAAAGTACCTTCTTACAAACTCAGCATAGCTTGTTGGCAGTCAGGCTTCTTCCCTGGCTACCGCATGGATATTAACCCCATTCTTGCCGGTCCTTCTCCCAGTGTACCGAAAAAGAAAAAAGTTAAAGCATGAGCCCTTGCTAGCAGCTTGGTCTCTAGCTTTGCCTCATCTGATGACTGGTGAATTTGTACTGGCCATTATTGGTTCCTTAGATCACTTACTGGTTTTCTCAAATCTCTGTGATGTAGCTTTGTCAGTCAGTATAAGCCATGAAAATAAAGCCAAATGTTACACACTTGCATGTTCTTCCGCTGTTCCTGTGTCTGATGTGGGCATGGGAGAACCTTCCATTTTAGGTTTGGAGACACCCCGGGAGGGTCTTCTCAGGATGACTGGGAACAGAGAAAATTCTTTCTCGGGATGATATGCCTTCATGTACTCAGAACGTTCTCCAAGGATGTTCCTAGGAAAAAGAAAGTTAATCATTCTGATAACAGAGAAGTGGATTCCATTTGTAAAAATTATGTTCTTAACTTAGCCAGGAGTTTGTTGCAGACTATCAGTACTTGTAGCAAGTATCTCCTCCTGTTCCTTATTCCTCCACTCCCAGTGATGAGGATGTTCTTTCTGATGATTCTGATGTTCACAGAGAAAGGGTTGTTTTTTTGGCTAGGCTTGTATAGGCCCTAGGGCCAATAGCCTAGTACCTACCTATGAACCTGAGGGTTCTATAGCCCAAGACTCTGACTCTTTGAACAATGAGTCTGAAAAATTTTACAAATGGAGACTTTTTCCTTTTCTGAGATGATCTCTAGGTTAAAGGATACATTTTGATAGGAACAGGAGGACTTTCCCCTGCAGTGGGCAAGTACCAACATGAAGCCCCACATACTACATCAATTCCACCCATTCTGCCAGTCTTGAAGGTTGCTTTAAATGCTGCCTGCAACTCTCCTGATTCCCAGCCATCAGTACTTAAAAAGACAGATAAACTCAATAAAGTCTTTCAAACTAACAGACATCTCTTTTCTCTTCTTAGAGCAGATTCTGCAGCTATTTTTCCTACTGCTCCTGTTGCAAACAAGCTCCTCACAAGCTGTTAACAGACTAATTTGATGTCAATCTTCACTTAATCCATGACTGTGGGTTCGTTTCCATATCTCGGAACCGACTCTGCCGTTATTCCAGCTCGCACCTTCCAAAAACTCTCTAGCTTAGCTTTACCCATAATGTCCTCTCAGGATTATCTCAAATCTCGTTTGCCACTTTTAGTGCCAGATGTGTTTTTCCTGTCAGCTCTCCAGCAAACTCTTTTCATATAGAACTGTAACTCTCTTTTTTTGTGAAAAACCTTTACTACTTATTCTTTTTCTTTATTTCGCTTACCCAGCTCCTTTAGGCTCCATCTTGAACAATTTTTGTGTTTTTCTTAGTACCATCATTGGTAGTCCCTTTTGCTTTCACTTTATCTCTTATTTACCTTAATGGTAAACCTTCAGTACCATTGTTGGTACTTTCTAACTCCCCTGTACTGCTATGATAAACCTTCTGTACCATTGTTGGTATGATTCTTTCTGCTTAATTTTGCAAAAAAAAAAAAAAAAAAAATTAAAGCTTATCTTCCCTTTCTTTCTGTGTGTGTGTGTGTGTGTGTGTGTGTGTGTGTGTGTGTGTGTGTGTGTGTGTGTGTGTGTGTTTTCTGATATGACAGAGAAAGCTAGAGGAACTTCTGGCTTCAAAAGATGCTAGAAGTGTGATAGAATATTACCAAATTCTGACGGACACTCTGTGTGTCTACTGCTTGGGCCTGGTGCACCTTCAGGAAGACTGTGCTATTTGTCATGGCTTCAGTCACTGAGCCCTTGTGGAAAGAAAAAATAAGTTGATTCTAAAGGGTCTTATAAAATCCAATTTTGACAAGGCCATATCTGCTTCTTCAAAGTCTAAAACTGATGTTAGCTCCCCTTCTTCTTCTTCTTCTTCCTTTTCCAATAAACATGAAAGATTTAAGAGGAGGAGCCATTTGGTTCCGACAGTTTCGTTGGCGCCTCCTGCTATGCTGATCAAAGCTTCCCAGGTTCCCATACTTTTCTTGGAACTGAAGGGGAAATTAATTAAACCTTCAGTGCCATCGTGTCAACTTCTGCACCGATTATTTTGACACCGAAAATTATTTCGGATATAGTAACTTCAGTGCATCTTCAGTCTTTAGTTCCATCTGCTTCGGAACCAAAGGAGTTTTTTTTTAAAGATAGATCCTGAACAAGATACTCTCCATTTGTAGACACTTTTCTAGATTGACCTGCAAGCTCTTTTCTTGGAAAAATCTAAATCCCCGTCAGTCTCTTCAGTCCGTTCCACCAAGAGCCTCATGGAGTCTGTTGTTTTGAGGCTGGGGGATCAGCTCCTGGCAGCATGGGGGTTAGTTACTTCATCGGTTCCTAGCCTCCCTAGCTCTGGAACCTTACCTGTCTCTTCACTAGTTTTTGTTCCTCCTCTGACTCCAACTGAGTCTTTGGAGTTCCTGGCTCTGACAGTCTCAGTTTCAACTGTGCTGGTGCCAGTTAGAAATTCATATGGCAGCGGTGACTACCCTGAGCTCTTTGCTTCTTTCGCATCTGAAGACCTCTTGGGGTCGAAGCTTTGCTGTTGGTTCCAGGAAATGTAGATCCACTCCGGTGTTGTCAGAGCCGTCCATGCTCCTTGGAGTGCCAGCACATGTGAGTCTGACTCCGACATCTGAGGCAGCTTCCTCAGTGCGAGGTGGGATCACGGTTCCGAGTGTATCTCATTTCCGGGCTTCCATTCCTCTATTGGGGGGGGGAGGCTGCTTTCCAGGCCATGGAGAGGGCCTTGCCCACTCTGGGCTCCCAGTCAATACCACTGTTTTTCAGCCAACATCCCTGTCCTTCCCCTCCCCCAGAGCTACCTCCAGCCTTTGCTCTGGGACAGTGAGCACAGAAACCTCAGGATTCAACCACAGTAGTTATGTCCTCTTCAGACACCTCTCTGGCCCATCCCACCAAAAGGTTGGACTCCCCTGAAGAGTCTTTCACAGAAGATACTAATTTTGATGAGGGGGAAGGTGCCCCACGGTCACCCACAGAAGATGTTTTATTTGGAGACATATTAGAAATCCTGAAACAGAGGGGTGGCTGGACTTCCCATCTGCCTTCCTCGGAGGAGTCAGTACACCTGCAGGCTTTCCATGTCCAACCATCTACCTCTTGGATTTCTCCCCCCACTGACGGTCTAATTAAACTGATTGTGTAGCAGGCTTGGAAAGTACCTGATTCCATTGAGTCAATCCCCAGGAGACCATACTGCATTTTGCCAGCTCCTGAAGATCACCAACATTGGGCCAAAGGGATACCAGTAGATGCCATGGTGGTTACAGCAGCCACCAAAAAAGAACTTGCTGATGAAAGTCCTACTATCCATCCTCCTCTAACAAAAAGTCTAGGATGATAGATTTGAGAAATGAGTATATGGATCATCGATCTTTGAGATCAGGTCCTTGAACTTCATGGCACATTTTACGAGACTCCCGATGGGATCTGATAAAGGGGGAATCAGATACTCTGACAGGAGCCGTAGCTGAGGGGGTGCAGGATAAAGTAGGTTCTCAGCTGGCAACCCTTAAGTTAATATCTAATTTGTCCATGAGGCTCATTGTGCACGCAGCTGAAGGGACAACTAGGGCAGTGGGTTTTGGCATAGCCATAAGGAGACATGCCTGGATGTGTTTATGCAAATTTGCGGAGCCATTCAAGTCTTCTTTTGTCAGTGCTCCTTTTGACGAAACATCACTTTTTGGTCCCAAAGTCAAAGAAATCCTTGCCAGATGGGAGAAGGTTGGAAAGACCCTTTCTGCACTGGGCATGTGCTTTTCCATTCCTCAGAGGTCTTACTCCAGGAACCAGAGGAGCAAGAATCTATGGTTCAGAAAGTCCCAAGGACTTTTCCAGGATGCATGCGGCAGCAATTCCCCCTGGGACAGAGAAGGGAGTTATAATGGAAGATACAGTGCACAAGGCAGAGATGGCCCCCAAAATCAGGGTTCCACGGATTCATTCCCTGGTAACTCCTATCAGCACTCCTGAATGGAGGCCCAATTGCTGTCCTATGGTGGTGGTCAGGGAATGATTATCCCTTTACCTCTCTGCCTGGCTAAATATAACAACAGACAGTTGGGTGCAGAAGGTTATAACCAGAGGTTACAATATTCCATTTTCGAAAAAACCCAAACAATCAAAAAGAATCCCAGACATTCCACCTGGTCTCAGGAATGCAGCAGTCCTAGAAATTCAAAAACTGCTTGACAAAAGAGTCATCCAAGCAGTAACACCAGACCAAATTGGATCCGGAGTTTACTCAAGATTCTTTTTAGTGCCAAAGAAAACCAGGGACTAGAGACCGATTTTGGATGTCAGTGTGTTGAACAGGTCAGTTCAACAAACAAAATTCTGGATGGTTAAGGTTCAGTCTATACTTCCATTCTTAGGAAAAGATGATTGGATGTGCTCAGTAGATCATCAGGATGCGTATTATCACATAAAAATGAACAAGTGCTCCAGAAGATTCTTGCACTTCTGGCTGGGAGCTAGTCATTATCAGTTCAGAGCCATTCCCTCTGGTCTCTCCACAGCCCCCAGGGTGTTCACCAAATGCATGGAAGTGGGAGCAGCTCACTTCAGACTGCCAGGATTCCACGTGTTTACATACCTAGATGAGTGGCTTATTACTACACCCACCAAGCATCTGCTGTTGCCGGCAAGGAACTACATTCTTCGAGCTTGCTCCTTGCTGAGGATCACTGTAAACTATGAAAAATCCCATCTAGAGCCAACACAGCAACTAGAATTTATAGGAATGGTATTAAATGCAAACACCAGTATTGCATTTCTTATCCGCAGCAAAATAGTGACTGCAAGACTGTTGTTACAGACTCTAGGATCAGTAGTAGCCACCATCTCTTTAGTTAACCTTGTGAGATTTCACATGCAAATCCTACAATGGCTGTTGGTGTCACAGTGGTCTTTATCAAATCAGCCAATGTCTCATCAGATATTGATCACCAATTTATGCAAGAAAGACCTGAATTGATGGCTTCATTCCAGCAAAATTTTGTTGGGCCAACCCTTTATCCCTCCTCAACTCCAAGCCATAGTGACCACAGACTCATCCCAGATGGGGTGGGGGGCATTATATGGGAAAGACAGTCCAAGGCACTTGGTCCCAATTAGTGGCCAATTTGCACATCAGTGTTCTACACATGAGGGCAGTGTTTTTCACTTTGCAAGCATTCCAAGAAACCCTCCCCTTGGAGATGATTGGGATCCAAACAGACAACATGTCAGTTGTTTGGTACATCAACATGCAAGGGAGAACCAGGTCTTACCCTCTTTGTTGAGAAACACTCTGGGAATGGCAATGGGCAATATCATCCGACCGATTTCTAATTGCAACTCACATTCCAGGGAGCTCCAACGTGATTGCGGAAAGATTGTGCAGGAGCATCCTAATGCCTCACTAAGTTGTCTCTCAATCCTTTGGTGATGGGAAGGATATTCCACTGGGATTTCTTTGCATCCCCCCCTGAACAACAAGTGCAGCAGCTGCTTTGCCCTATTCCTACTGCTGGGGGAGTCACCGAAAGATGGTCTCCTTCATGATTGGCCGTCTGATCTACTGCATGTCTTTCCCCTGATACCTCTAATTCCTCAGTTTCTGAAGAAAGCCAGCAGGGCAAAGAACAGGCTAATTCTCATTGCCCCATTCTGGCCTCGACAGATATGGTTTCCCTTTTGTTTGGCCTCACCTAATTCAGAAACCTTGGACCCTGGACCCAGCTCCAGACCTCTTGTCCCATCCAGAAGGACTCATTCATCCAAATCTCCAAAATCTCAAGCACACTTCATGGTTCCTCCAGTTCCGATGATTGCCAGGCGTACTAGTCTCACTGCCCCAATTCAGTGAATTGTTCCAGTCTCTCATAAACCTTTGACTAGAAGATTATACATTAACAAATGGGAAAAAAAATCAAAATGGGCTATAGAGACAAATATTGAACCATATTTTGCACCAGCTGATAAGGTCTTAAAATTCTTAGCATCATTTTTCGATGCGGGAGCATCCTTCTCAACCATATGAGTACATCTTGCTGCAGTTTCCAACTTTCATAATGATACAGCTCTTATGTCCCACAAACTTTGTAAAGTTTTTCTAAAAGGAACTTTAGTGCTCAGATCTCCATACAAAGATCCTTCCACACCTTGGGGCTTGAAGCTGGTGCTACAGTACATAATTTACTCCCCATTTGAAGCATCTGCAAATTGCAATTTGAAGTATTTATCTTGGAAAACCTTTTTTTGATTGCTGTTACTTCTGCTAGAAGAATATCAGCACTATAAGCCTTATCTTGCCAAGCCTCCTTATCTAATCTTCCATAAAGACAGAGTGTCCTTGTGAACTAATCCATCCTTCCTACCAAAAATAGTGTTCGAGTCTATTTTCAACCAGACAATACGACTTTCCGTATTTTTTCCCAAATATTCAAATAAGGGTGAATATTGTCTCCATTTGCTAGATGTTCATAGACAATTATGTTTTACCTTCACAGAACAAAAGAATTCAGAAAATCTGACCAGTTGCCTGTTTACTTTTCTTCTACTTCTCTGGGCAAGCCAGTTTCTAAGGTTACTCTCGTTAATGGCTTAAGGATGGTATAACCTCAATTTATAACAAAAGGAAAGTGCAACAAGGCCCTGTAAAGACACATTCAACAAGGGCAATAGCCGCTTCTGCAGTTTTTCATTCCAGAGCTTCTGTGGACGATGTCTGTGCAGCGGCTACTTGGGCATCCCCACATAGCTTTATTACTCATTACAAGCTAGAGGTGGTCTCTAGGGGACGAGCATCATTTGGTTTGATGATGCTCAGGAATATACTTTCGTGACACCTCCCAAGATTTAGGTAGATGGGGACTCTGTCCCAGAGTCAAGGATTAAGTGAAGATTGACAACATCGGATAAAGAAGTTATATCTTACCATAACATCCGTCTGTGTTGTCAATCTTCACTTATCCTTGACATTCCCTGCCTTTCGGGCTTCTTGGTGGAACAGATATCTCTCAATAAATTGGATTTTCTTTTTATGAATACAGATATGGTCTCTGATCTGTTATTTCCTGTCACTATCTTGTGCAACCTTGATCTGAGGTAATCCTGAGAGGAACATTGTGGGCATTGTGGGCAAAGCTAAGCTGGAGAGTTTTTGGAAGGCACAAGCTGGAATAACGGCCAAGCCGGGTTCTGAGATACGGATCTGAACCCACAGTCAAGGATAAGTGAAGATCAACAACACAGATGGAACGTTATGGTAAGGCATAACTTATTTTTTTCTTCTACTACTTTAGCCTTTAGAATTCATAATTACTAGGCTATATGTGTTAGTTTATGCTGAAATGCGCCAATAGTTTGAGAGACTGTTCAGCTTCCCAATCTCCTGAAGGTAGGTCTTATTTGAAACACTGTGTCTCTAACCTATCTCAAGTTTTTAAACAGGCCTTAAAAAGTGTGTATGATTGTGTTGAAACTGTTCTACTTCAGCTACAGTGTTGAGAGAATTTGGGCATGTAATCAGGTTTTTCATATGATTTAACTTATTGTACAGTGGAGTTTCACCAATATTCTCCTAATATTTTCCCGTTTATTGTATATTATACATTTTTTTTACTGTATCTCATCCTGACTTTTGTAACTGTTCTTGATTATTACACTGTAGAGCTTTTCTCCTTGGGCCTCCGCTGAAAAAGGGCTTTTTGTTCAGTCGGACTATCCCGGTCAACAAATGTCAAATAAATAAATTTTAAATCAGAAATTTTGAATTCCTCCCTTGTCAGGGAAGTTTTATTTGGGTTGTCTGATACACAGATCCTAAAACAATGGGATGAGAGGGGTAAATTAATGCAGTTTCTAGGATTGTTGAGGTCCCCAGGTTCCTTCCTTCCAAACCCTCTATCCCCTTTAAAAGACAAAACAAGCAAGTGGTGCCACCTGCCAACAGGCAGATATCTAATAGGAGATGGCATAAAGGGACCAATAACAATTCCAGGAAATAAGGAATTTTTCCAAAAGTGTCAGGTACCAGCATCAGAATAACTCTGCCAGAAATCCAGTCCCCTTTCTTCACTCTTGTGCCCCAACATCTCCTTCCCTTTCACAGAGTATGACCCTCAGTGCTCCTTGGAAATGGATAGGAAAGCATCCTCCATTCTTTGTGACCCTCAGAATCAAACAGATTTATTTCCCCAAGTGCTCCAATACATGTTAGAAGCAGGAGTCACAAAATATGTTCTAGCAGAACAAATAGATAAATGTTTTTACTCCGGAATGTGTCTGGTTCTAAAGAAAGAGCACTCTTGGAGACTGGTTTTAGATCTGTCATTTCTGAATCTTTTTCTGAAGATTTCAAAATTGCAGATGTTAACTCTTCAAATTGTGTTAGCTGTGGTTAAACTCCAAAGATACTTGCCATCACATTCCCATAGCATGCAGTTTCAAAAGATTTCTGAGATTTTCTGTATTTGGGTCACATTATTTGTCTGCTGCACTAACAGTGTATACAAAGTGTCTAACCCCAGTGGTGGCCCACATTTTCTGTATTTGGATGTCTCGCTAATTTATGCAATCTTAATCCAGATGTCATGAGTCTATTATAAAGATTTCTGATCTCCTACATATTCTCAGATTCCAGATAAATATGCAAAAAATCCTTCCTCGCTCAGTCAACATTACTACTCAGTACTACCTTTCTGTACTTACCTAGTCTTTACCTTCAGCATGACTACACCCATCCCTCCTACCCATACTCCACCATACTTATCTACAACTTATTTCTCATCCTTCTGTCCACCTCCACTCTAATCCTCTTGTATAACCTCTCCTCCTACAATACTCAGTTAAAACCTCTCCACCCCTCACCAACATCCATCTATTCTCTAGTTATTCCACAAGTCCCACACTTATTTCTGATAGCCTCACCAACCCCTTCTATAACACTCCATCTTCCTATATTCAGAATTCCCCCTTGCTTCACAATCTTCCCTAAAACTAAGGTGAAATATTGTTTCCTTCTCCCTTCTCCTCCTACTCACACTATCCTGCTCCTGTCTGGAGACATCCATCCCAACCCTGGACCTGACATCCCCTCTTCCTTTGACCCTGTACCCAAGTACCACACCTCTCCTCATCCTATCATTCCCATAAAACACCTCTCTCTGTATTCCATGAACATCAGAAGTAGTTAACAGAGTGACTGAATTCCATGCCTGGATGTCTCATCACTCTCCTGATATAACTCTCTGTGAAACTTGGCTGAAACCCCACATTCCTAACAAAGACTTCCTACCCGCAGGATACAAAATCTTATGACTAATAGAACCCAGAAAAATGGTGGAGGTCTAACCACCTTACAGTAACCCCTCCTAACTATTCCTACCCCCTTTGACTCATCAGCCGAACTGCTAATTGCTAAGTGCAAAATAAATGTCCACAACGTAATCACCATAGCTGCAATTTACATACCCCTTGGTAACAATATCCCGGCATTAAAAAGTATTCTCTCCTGGCTCACTCAACACTTACCTAATAAAGTTATAATCATGGATGACATGAACATTAACTGGCTATCCCTTTCCTCGGATACTCCAGGCTCCTGTATTAACTTACATGG
This sequence comes from Protopterus annectens, assembly GCF_019279795.1. NCBI lineage: Eukaryota > Metazoa > Chordata > Ceratodontiformes > Protopteridae > Protopterus > Protopterus annectens. Next base: position 1,718,776,981 of record NC_056743.1, on the reverse strand, counting down.
CTTAATCTCCTTTCCTACATACACTAATAAATCAGCTAATTCTACCTCACTTCTTGACTAGATACTAGTCACTCACCCCCATAAAGATCAGTTCCCAGGAACACTGGCTAATGGTCTCAGTGACCACTGTCCAATCAAAGTCCTTAGATTCTCTCCTCATTACAGTAGACCACAAGTTCATAGCTTGTTGCAAACTGTCCAGTTTTGACTCTTGATATGCTCAACAACCATCTCTCCACTATTAATTGGACCTTCCTTAGACAACCACCCCTAGACGATGCGGTACTAAAGTTCAATTCCATAATTCTTAATATACTCAGCTCCTTTGCCCCCTTGCATACTGTTAGAGTCCAATCAATCATATCTCCCTGGCTTACACTACCACCCACTCCTTAATGCAAAAGAGTGACAAGGCTTGGAGAATCTGGTCCAAAACCAAACTTCCCTCCCAACTCCAGCACTATAAAGAACTTTGCGACCTTACTAAGAAATCCATCTATAATGACAAGAAGAACTTCTATAACAACCCTCCGACCTCATACGTAGCTAACCCAAAGAAATTCTAGCATGCCATCAACCAAATTCTACATCCAGGCAAACCTTCATCCCCCCAGCCATGACCTAGTAACACACTCCTTGAAACTGCCACCAACTTTCAACTCTTATTACATTGACACCGTCAGCAAATTAACACTCCAAACCAATTCCAACCCAAATGCTAATAACCCCCCTATACCTCCCACATTCTCCAACCCCTCCCAGGCCTTTGCTCTGAAAACTGTATCCACCAACTACATTAAATACTTGCTTCTAAAGCTTAAACCCTGCTCCCTCTCTATTGATAATCTACCCCCACTCTTTCTCCAAAAAGCAGCTAACTCTCTTTCCCTCCCCATCTCCATACTTATCAACCATTCCATTACTGAATCTGAAGTACCCCACAATCTGGAAACAATTCTATACCCTACCCATCCACAAGGGGAGGTAACTCCTCTGAACTTGCTAACTTCAGACTGACTCCAGTCTTATCCCCTTTCTAAAATTCTAGGGAAATGTGTATAGAAACAAATCTTTCACTTCCTCTTACAGGAGAACCTACATAACACCACACAACATGGCTTTCACCCTAAACATAGCACCTCCACCACCCTCATTTCCTTCGTAAACACCATATGCCAATCTAGAGACCAAAACAAACTTGTCTCATGCCTATTTCTTGATCTCTCACAGGCCTTCAACACGGTCTCCCGCCCCCTCCTCTTAAACAAACTCTCTGAACTTAACCTGTTCACCTCCACTATTTCCTGGTTTACTAGCTACCTCAGTGATCCACTTCAGTCTGTTAAATGGCTTTCTGCAATTTCTCCTGCTCTACCTGTCCAGATGGGTGTACCTCAAGGATCAATCCTTGGCCCATTACTGTTTGATATCTTTACCAACTTTGTTGTCTACATCTTGCCCACAGTCATCAGTCATGCAATATGCAGGTGACCCCACAGTCATTACCATAGCTGATTCCCTCTCTGACTTAAATACAAGAACACAGGAATCCTTATCCATCAAAAGCTGGCTCACCAAGAACCAGCTAATTCTAAATCCCCAAAAAAACTAAACTCCTGCTTTTCATCCCCAAAACTATGAATCACCTTAAATCTTCTTTCTGAATCTCATCCCTCAATAACATTCCTATCACTGTGGAATCACATACCAAACTTCTAGGGGTTATCATTGATGACCATCTGAAATTTGATCTGCGCGTTCTCAACAACATTAAGAAAACGCACCAGAAACTTGGACTCCTTTACAGGAACACAAAAATTCTTTACAGGAACACAAAAATTCTTGTCCAATAAAGCCAAAATCTCCCTATCCCATGGCTACCTTCTCCCTACCCTATTCTATGGCTCACAAATCCTCACTAACCTTCAGACCACTCTCTTAGCAAAACTAGAAGCCACTTATAATATAGTTGCTAGATTCGGTGCTGACCATTCCTACCACTCACACCATTATCTTGCTCTTAAAAAGATAAACTGGCTAGAATTCCCCCACCATCTACTCCTTTCTCAGCTTCAAATGATACATTCTATATGGTATCTGCCCTCCTCCTGTCGCAACATTGCCTCATTTGTCTACCTCTACTCGCCAGCAGGGTCCCTACAAAGCCTGAACAAAACGTTCTTCAAATCTACAAGCCTAAAACTAAAATAGGACAAAACCTCTATAGTTACTACCCAGACCAATTTTGGAATAAACTTCCCCTGGATATTAGAAATATCAATCACCAACATAAATTCAAAACTGCTACTAAAAACTATCTAGACAGTGCATGGCTGTGTCACTGCAACTACTTTCCTTGACTGACTGCCTCATACTATTCACCTCCCCTTCACCTAACTCCCTTTCTTTCTTCTGTCCTTACTCGTAAGTTTTACATTGACTTAGACCCATCTAACTCAAGCTCAGTATTGTAAAAGTATGAAGTACACTCTTCAGTTAACAGCAGTTATGCTGTCTCTCTTACTGCTGTAACTTGGTAATTACTCACTGAACTGATGGGGCAGATTGTTTTTATTGATGTTAGAATGTCTACTCTCTGCGTTTGTTAATCATGTACTTCATTTCATGTTAATTCATATTTTATAATTATGCTGTATCTACGTTTTTTTATTGTACATATCTTGTGTAATTGTGAAGCTTTTCTCCCCGGGTCTCCGCTGAAAAAGGGCTTTGGCTCAGTTGGACTAACCTGGTCAACAAATGTCGAATAAAAAAATCACACAGAACTGTGTTTATAGGTTGCTTGATAGATACTGTGATGCATAAGGCTTTCCTTCCTCAAGAAAAGCTGGAGTTATATCTGGAAATCTTCCTAAACTTTTCTTGCAAGTCTCAAGCTACTACCAGGTAATTTCTCCGAATACTAGACCTCATGTCCTCTATGTTTCTCACGATTTCCTTTGCCAGGCCATATATGAGAAAAAAAGTAGTACCTCAAGAACATGTGGATGCAACATTCGTGTACTCTGGAGTTTCATATTCCATTTTTGGGCTTCATAAAGCCAAAACTGCACTGATGGAAAAATCAGATGGATCACAGTCCAGTTCTCCCTTTTTCTCCACCCACCTCAACAAAATCTCTGATGACCGATTCCTTAGATTTTGCTTTGGGAGTAGTTTCCAAGAGGGTAAAAGTGCAAGGTCTGTTGTAAGTTGAGACCGACCAAAGCACATAAGTATCAAAGAAATGTTGGCTGTGATTCTTGCCATAAAGTCTCTGCATCATCTTTGGGATCCAGGCCCTCTTCAGTTCACTGCAGACAGCACTATAGTAATGGTGTACATAAACAGGTGGGTATCAGGTCGTACCCCCATCTGCTGGCTGGCAGTGATAGCTTGAGAGTTGCATCTTCAGCACTCCTTATTTTTCTTGGCATCTTATGTACCATTACAACAAAATACAGTGGCAGATCAGCTAAGCAGGTCCTGGGTAGACCCTCAAGATTGAAAACTCAACAAAGAGGACTTCAGGAACTGATCTAGATGTGGGGAACACCCCGGTCAGATTTGTTTATGTCCTTTCAAAACAGACAATTAAGCAAATTCTGTTTCATGACTTCTTGCTTGCAGACAAGCCTGGAGAACAGATGCTCTAGCGTTCCTCTGGTAGGGGATGTTTCTATTTGCATTTCCATCCTTTCTAATGATTTATAGGTTAGAAAATTCAGAAAGACTCTGCATAAAACATTGGGATGACTCCCTTATGGCCTAGGCAAAATTCACTCTCCTTTTTGATGGAATTGACTGGGGAAATTACCACAAGCTCCTCAGACTGGATCTACATATATAAGACAAGGGGGAGTTTGATATAAAACCAGACATCAAACAACTTCAACTGACTGTCTGGATGATTCAATTGAGATATCTTTTAGGCACCTCTTTTATGATAATGTGCAGCAGGTACAGAAGGATGCAAGAAACGTTGCAACTAGAAAGTGTTATATTGTCATATTGCAAGTGGAAGGGATTTTCTGTTTGGTGTGTAGGTAATGGCCAGGGGTCCATCAAGCATTCTGTACCACTGGTGCTCAGATATTTGTGTTAATTACTATCCTTTGGCCTCTTTTATTCCTATATAAAGATTAATTTTACTGCCATTTCAGATTATCTGCCCATGGATCTCTCTCTTCTCTCTGGTTATAGTGAAACAATTTTTAAAAGGAGTTTTACATCTGAGACCTCCATGTAGACAGGTTCCTCCTCCTTGGGATCTGAGTTTTGTGCTGGAGAAATTGACCATCACCTTTTGAACCTGCCTGTTTGGCTGACTTGAGGTTTATTGCTTGGTAAACTGTTGTTATTGCTCTGACATCTGCAAGAAGAGTATCTGCAAGAAGAGTATCTGAGTTGCAAGCTCTCATGGTGGGATAATCCTATCTAGTATGTTACAAAGGCAGGTTCTCTATGAGCACAAGCCCTTCTTTTGTGCCCAGGGTTATTTCAGAGTTCACTTTGAATCAGGCTATCAGTCTCCCTGTTTTCTATCCAGATCAAATAAATGAGGGGAAAAAAAGACTCCTCATACTGTGAATGTGCATAGGCAACTCATGTGTTATAGGCTAACTAGTTTATTTCTTGTTCTCAGACTAAGAAAGGTGAACCCATGTCTGAACACACTATTTCCAGATGGTTGCCCTCTGTGGTTGTGTTTTGTTACCCTCAACAAGGCAAATCCATTCCAGGCAGTGTTAAGGCATATTTCACTAGGTTCTTGACTTTTACGACTGCATGATGGAAAGTAGTTGAATGTCCTTCTATTCATCTGTTGCAGTATCCATAACATGAGGGAGTTCCCCGTCATAGGCAACCCGACTTTGGCCAGTATACAAAAGACTTCACTACTGTACGGTATGTGGTACGTTGTATGTAGGCTGTGGTCGGACATTGGCCATAAAATTGACAGATGCAAGCACCATTCCCAGAACTTCTCTGCCTCAAGATCCAAACGCCATATTGAAACATATGAGTTGACTCTGAGTTGTTTGTGATTCTTCAAAAGTCAGATAAGTTCCCTGTTGGTGAAATTTTTTGACTTTTGCTACTCTATTTGGTTAGGGTTCATGTCATCCAAGAGGGGCAAGTGCCAATGTGGTTAACAACTTCCATACAATTGAAACATATGGTTTGACTCTGAGTCGTTTGTGATTCTTCAAAAGTCAGATAAGTTCCCTGGTGAAGGAAGTTTTTGACTTTTGCTACTGTATTTGGTTAGGGTTCATGTCTTCCAAGAGGGGTAAGTGCCAATATGGATAACAAATTCCATACAAGGATAGCCACCTCCAGTGCCTGTTCTGCCTAGGCCCAAACCACAACCACAAAAGCAGCTCTATTTGTCAGGCATTTGTCTCAAATACTCTAAGGAGTAGGTTATTCTACCCAGCTATCAACTTTGAGAATCAGTGCTTAAAGCTACTAGTAAAAAACGCTGTGGAGGGATCCCAGGGCCCAAAGCCAAGCTGACTTTGAAGCAGAAGGCCAAAAAGCAAAGGCCTGAACCTTCTGCTGCATCTCTGGATAATGACATCTCTCTTGAGGCAAGGACAGCCGAGAGACACACCCAGTTCACTGCTCAGATCTGCAGGCTGAGCCTGACGTCCAGGCTGCCTTTGATCCAAGCATTAGCATATCCACAGAGGCTGAGCAGGCATCCGTGTTTGATGTCTGAGAGGAACCACAGCTCATGATTATGGAAGGCTCTAAGGGGATTCCAGAGATCCTTGTTAGGGAAGAGGTAGAGTCCAACCTGATCGATGTAGGCTTACATTGGGCCCTCATACCCTACATAAAGCAGACCTTCTTGGGAAAGAGAAACAAAAAAACAAGCATTTGTCTCCACCAAAAGAAGCTGCTAGCGATTGGTAGTAATTAACTCAGGGCCTTTTCAGTACCCTTATGTTACTTAGGCCTCCTCCAGGTTTTACAGCCCCCACCTTCACTCAGTACTGTCTCTCCACTTAAAAGAACTAGGGAAGAGGATGCGTATGAGGAAGAGGAATCTTCAAGGTTTGAATCCCTTTTTTGCTCTTCTCAGATCCCATCTTCCTGGATTATGGCTCCCCTGAAGAGGAATCAAATGATACAGACTTACCTGTGGAAGACCTGTCCTTTGGAGTGACCCTAGCTGAGAGACCACTGTAAATGGGATAGCACCCAAGTATCTGAATCACAAAAAACATACTATGTCCTGTTACAGGTGGAATCACGTAGCCCATCAGCTCTCCCTCCTGTCTCGCCTGCCTTTCTCATTGCTTTTGCCTCAGCTTAACAGGCACTAGATTCCCAGTGAAGGTTTAGGAACTGCAGGAAATTGAAACATATTTTTGATTCCCCACTACCCAAGTTCCAAAGAAATAACCCTGCAAGTTACTAAACCACAAACTGCAAAGAGCAACAAGGAGGAACAACAAGCCACAGAATAAACCTCAAATAAAAAAATGTATTTCACTCTAGCACCTCAGCTACAAGCCTTCAAGCCTTCTGTGGCTTGTTGTTCATCCAGATTACCCTGCAAAGCCTGTATTTGTGCGTAGACATTCCCATCACATACAACCCAGAACAAAAAAAAAAAAAAAAGAGTGTCATGAGACCACAACAGCCTAGGGCTCCACCATTCACTTCACCACTTAAGCGGCCCTTTCCAGCCCGTTGTTTGACTGCTTACCTCCTCCCACCTGTATCCCACTTTCCCAGCACCTAACCTATCCCTACCAGCCTGGAAAAGCATAACCCAAGAAGCCTGGGTCTTCTCCGTTCAAAATAAGTACTTCATTGTGTGGGATCAACTGTCCTCTTTCAGGGGCATCCCTCAACATTCAGGAACAATTTGCCTTTTTTCCAGAAGTTCTTTTTGAATTATTGAACCAAATGACCATTCAGAGTGTCCCCAGAAAACAAATAGGTAAAGAATTGTATTCCAGGTTGTTCCTGGTGCCCAGTAAGGAAGGTCCGTTTAGACCCATCCTCAACCTGTCCCATCTCGGTACCTTCCTAAGAGTCCTCACTCTGCTTCAAGCCTTCATGATTATCCTGGATATGAAATGTGTATATCTGCACATTCCTGTCCATCCCAACTATAGTAAGTTTTTACGCTTCTCTGTATCATTGCGGTATTTTTAATTCTGTGCCTTGCCTTTTGGGCTTTCTTCCACACCCAGGGTCTTCACTAAATGCCTTGCTTCCATGATTGCCCACTGCAGACTCCAGGGAATACAAATCTTTCCGTTTCTGGATGACCTTCTAGCTACCTCCATAGAGGAGCTGGAATGAAATGTTGCCTTTACCCATCAATCTTCTACAAAATTTGGGGTTTACCATAAACTTAAAAAAGTCAGTTCTCACCCCTTCACCAGATCAGATTTTCCTGGAGTGCGGGATACAAATAGCTCTTATGACGGTCTTTCTTCCCTCACAAAAGATACAGAACCTCATCCTTTACTTCTAAAACATTCTGCTGGTTCACCACATTACAGCCAGAGAGTTTCTCAGAGTCGTGGGCCTCATGGAATCCACCATTCCCATGCTCCCCTTAGCCAAACTCCACATGAGAAAATGGCAGTGGTATCTAAAATGTTTGGATGCACCTCCAGCACCCCTTAGAATTCCCCATTCCCCTCCTCCCCTGTTAGAAGAGGGAACTTCAGTGGTGGATACATCGTGTCACTTAACCCAGGATTACCCTTACACCCTTCTGCTTGTCAAGAGATCTGCACAGACGCCACAGACGTAGGTTGGGGAGCAACCATCAGCCACCTGAAAGTACAAGGATCTGGTCTCCCTCTCAATTAAAGGAACACATCAATGTAAATGAGATGAGGGCACTGCTACTAGTCATGCTACCTGCCCACCCTTTGTTCTAGCCAGGACCTCTAAAGCTGGTCACAGAAAATAAGACAGTCCTCTGGTATGTGAACAAACTGGGGGGGTACCAAATCCTATCCATTATGCTGACTGGCTCTTCAGGCTTGAGAGCTGGCAGTAAAATTCTCCTAGATCTTTCCGTTTTTGACTGTATTTTTTGACAGCCGTAAATCATTGATCCTGACAGGAGCTTATTTACTCCACTTGGGTTGGTTCTTTGGTATTACCATGAACTTAGAAAAGTCAAATCTGGGACCATCTCAGTCCCTGACCTTTTAGACTGTCATCTGGAAACAACAATGCAGTTAAAGAAGCTTTCGGACACAAGGCTGATCTCCCTCAAACTACAACTACAAGAGGTCTTCAAATGTGACTTAATTCCAGCCTCTGTCATTATATATACACTAGGCACCATTCTCCAGTGTTAAGTGGTCTCAATCTACTCACCTGCATCATCACCCCATAAAGCTATTTTTCACCTTGTCTTATCCATATGAAATGGTGGATCCAGTACCCCCTTGTTGAACAAGTATGACTTTCTTTCTTAAATTACTGTCGGCTACAATTACCAGTGACACCTCCCTTCTGGGGTGGAGGGGGGAATTACAAAGGGAGGACAGTCCAAGGAGCATGATCACAACCAGAGGCTCACCTTCACATCAGTGTTCTGGAGATTAGGGCAGTCCTCCTGGCACTGCAGGCAGTTCAGGATATCCTTTCCCTGGGTGTGATTTCCACCCACACAGACAGTACAGCAGCCATGTGGTTCATCAGCAAGCAAGGGGAAGCCTGTTCTTATCCCTTGTGCCCAGAGGCCATGAAGGTATAGCAATAGGTGATGTTTCTGATAGTTGAGATCCAGGTCAGACCAGTTTGCTAGCGGACAGGCTCACTCACTGCATCTGCATGCCTCATGAGTGGTCCTTCAGTCTCACAGTGGCAACCGAGATATTCCACCACTGGGTCAGCCTTGCTACACTCTCTTTGCATCTCCTCATAATACCAATATCACAGCTACTTTGCCCTTATCCCTCCACAGGGACAGACACCCAGAGATACTCTGATCCATCTGTAGTCACTTAAGCTTCTATATCCCCCATTCCATTAATGACAAAGTTCTTAAAGAAAGCATTCCTGTGCAAGGCAAAAGTTTTCCTCATAGCCACCTTTTAGCCCAGGCAGATGTAGTTCCCAGTGATCTGGCCTCATCTGACATGTCCCTCATGGTCAATGGATCTGCAATTAGACCTTGTTTCTCACCCATCCTGCAAGCCTCATCAGTACATCTGTTCTCTCAAGCTAACCAAATGGATTTTCCAGTTCCAGTAATGATCAGTAACCTTGCATTGCCTGTCAGAGTAGATCAGATTTTAACTGCTTCTTAAAAACGTTCTCATAGAAAAGCTGCATAAAAGCAAGTGGAAAAAAAAACATTTTTCTTAAGGGCAATTGAACATGGAATGGACCCTTTCTCAGCACCAGTTCCTTCTATTCTGTAATTTTTAGCAGGCCTTTTACACACAGATGCCATTTACTCCTCAAAGTTTAGTTGACTGCCATTTATAACTTTCATTCAGTGCTAAATTCTAGTTCCATGGCCTACATGTAAAGCATGTAAGGAGCAGTTTTTCTCCTTCTACCATCCATTAAAGAACCTCCACTCCACCATGTGATCTTAAACTAGTATTTCAGGGTCTCACAAAGCCCCCATTTGAGTCTGCATCTTTTCCTTCCTAAGCCAGCTTTTCCTAGAAGACATTATTTTTGCTTGTGGTTTTCTCAGCAAAAAGGATTTCTGAGTTGCACACCTCATCGTGCAAGCAGTCATATCTGATTTTTCCCATAAAGATAGTTTCTCCTTTAGATAAAATCCTTCTTTTATCCTGAAAGTAGTCTTTAAGACCACCTTAAACCAGTCTATTGATTTGCCAGTCTTCTTTTCAGTCATTCTAATAAAAGAGAGTACCAGCTTCATACTAAGCCGCAGTGGTGCTGTGGTAGCATTGTTGCCTTACAGCAAGAGGTTCTCCCGTTCGATTCTCGGCTGGAGCGCCTTCTGTGTGGAGTCTGCATGGCATCCCCGCAGTCGAGTAGCATTCGAAAGACATGCGTAGAATGGGAGTGCCTTCATTGAAGGTTGGGCATTGAGCTGGCACCTCGGCACCCGTAAAAAAGTCTACTGCCAATCATTAGCGGACCGGAGTTCCGCTATGGCGACCCCTAACCGGGAAAAGCGAAAGAAGAACAACAATCAGCTTCATACTATGGATATACATCATCAGTTAAGGTTCTATATTCATAGAACAAAAATCTTAAGAAAAAATGACCAGTTCTTATTATCCTTTTCCAAAACCAATGTTATGTTGATGACTGTCAGACTACATCACTTTTATTTGGTCTTCCAAGGGAATTCCATTACCATGAAAAAATAATGCTCATTACAAAAGTTCTGTCTCAACTTTTATTACATATTTCAAGCATTCTACAACAGATGGCATCTGTTCTTCAGCAACATGGTCAATAGTGCACACCATTATCAAGTAAAAAGGTTCTTAAGCATTATAAATTTGGCCTTGTATCGTGGTCCAGAGCTGATTTTGGTTCCACTATTTTTAGGGTATCCTGTCATGATGCCATGCAGTAAGAATGTAGGTGGGGATTCTGTCCCAGCCATCAAGACAGATGGAGTAAACAATGCATGATAAAAAAGGTATGTTATTACATAATGATAGATCCTTATTATCCCTTTCTGTCTGTGTCAGTGTCCTGCCCACCATCCCCCTACCAGATTGTCATCTTACTATCTGGATGGATCGATCTGAGAGACAAGTGGGACCACATTGCATTATGGAAGACAGGAAAGCTCAAGCTCTGGAGAAGCTTCTGAGAGAAAAGTTTGCTGGTTCAGATCAGCCATGAGGGCAGACATCCCAGCCATAAGACTGACAAAGAGGGAAAATAAGATCTAACATCGTGGTATATACAGAACTTTCATATTTCTTTTCATCAAAAATGTACATTTATGTGATGTTTAGAGAATAAACTCCTGAGATTCGTATTACACCCAACTTTATGTTAGAAGGTTTGATATTTAAGTGTAATACAGAAGGTAAACATTTAATCTTTCAAAGTTATCTGTGCTGGTGATGGTTAAGTCAAGACATTGAAAGACTATGCAGTTTTTCATTGTTCTTGATCATGTCAGGCTGCCCTTCAGCTGTCTTCTGCTGAGGATATTGGCAGCCTGAAACGTTTCCTGTCCCTGGTATGCATACTTCCCTTACTTCAAAGAGCACATATTATTTTAAGCTAGGGTTCCTCTGTGTTCATACATTAACAAAACTGTATGCTGGTGAGTGAGTCTGTTCTTATGTCAGGACAGTACAGTAAATAAGTGGCAACTGAGCCACTTAAAGTTAAGCAAATACATGTAGTACTTGCTGCTGAGAAGTTTGTTGAGAGTCATCACTCATCCATTGTGCATGTATGGTTTAGTAGTGATGGAAAAGGTGTCAGTCATCAGACAAGGGTAAGAGTTCATAATGTCTGCCCCTCAAAATTCAAAGACCTTGGTGCCAAAGTGTAAATCCAATTTCTGTTTAAGTGCCGGGGCTATTTCTGATGTTAGTTGTTGATTCCACTTTTCAGGTACTTGCACTGAGAACCAAGTTGTTTTTATTTAAGTTATGCCTGAGTTTGATGGGTTCTTTGTTTAAGACCCTGTGTAACCCTTAACATTAAAGTAAATATTCATTTGCTGCAACTCTGTGAGCATTAATATTCCCACACCCCTTTATCTTCTGTAAAATAGTGAGTACAGACCCAAAGAAGCAAGTCTCAAAATATAAATTACTTCAGAGACTTGTAATTTTGTAATAAATATTTAAATCATTTATGTCCCATTTTTTCAAGCATTGAAACCATATCCTTAGTCTATGGATACCAAAGGATACACTCTTATTCCAGTTCTGACTTGGCTAAATTGGTAAGTAAAGCAATCCACCTACCTTGCTTAATTAAGTAATGAGCCACGACTATTATTAATTTCTGTATCTGTAGACTTAAAGAATTTACATATGCATTACATCATTTTGTTACTAAGCGTTACAGATGTTATTAATGAGTGATTTAGAGGGGATAATGTTAGCTACTGTAACTCCCAAGTCTAATTCAACCTTTTTTCCTGCCTTTTACACAGCAAACAAGAACCTGCCCTTTACAAGTAAAGAAATCATACATCTTGTAGACCAAACAGCCATAGAGGAGGTCTTATTTTGATCATAAACCAAGAGACTTTGTAGTGTGGGGGGTGTGATGTTCACTTCCTGATTTATGCTATGCACCTAGTTCACTTAATAAAAAACGAACTGTAAAATACATGCTATAAAATAATCAAATAGAAGATAATAGGTAGTCAAGGTAGTCCACAGTTGAATTAAAAATGGAATATCATTTTATTGAAACACACAAACCAAGTGGTCGTAGTTGAGTGTAATGAAAAACTTCAACATTCGTTATTTATATATAATCAAGTTATTTGGAGCAAGGGAGTGGTTACAGAGGGTGGTTCTGTTAAGAGCAATAAAAGCATAAAAGTCATTCCTTTAGCCAAATTCCCCTTCCCACTGACTGCCATAGTGTAGTTTACGACTGTGCTACCTAAAAACTGAAACTAAATTAAAATGTAAGACCAGCTTATTAGCACTTTATACAGACTAACCGACTAATCCAAAACTTTATTAATCAAGAAACTAAGTGACTGCCTAAATAACAAAAAGATCTACCACTAGACATATTCCAGAATAAATAGTAACGAATATAAACTAAACTACTTTTAACAAGGATTGCTTTCGTATTAAATACATCATCGGGTTTTTGTGTCAAAAACAAGTCATAAAATGAATGACCATGTGTATAAATCTACAAGTGAAAACCTTAAGTAGGATGAAAAACATAAAAACAATAGGTAAGGTGGAACTACAGTGATAAATGTTAAAAAAAATAAAGCACTAAGGCCAATATGGATCCATTAAAGTGTCGCATATAACTAAGAAAGCACTTAATCTGAATATGTAAGAATGCACTTGAGTAATTGCAACCTTTAAAAAAGAAAAAGAAAAAAAGACAAGGCCCATACACATTGCATGCACTATCAAACTTTCACTGCCTAAAAGAAAAAGTGTAGCAAAAGTGTTGTTTAAAATCTAAGTATCATTTAATATGGAGCCATCAAAAATGATTAATGTATACATGAGAGACCTAAAGTATGTCCTTTATAACACTGTGAGTTAGTGCAAAAAGAAGTAAACAGTGTTTGATATTTGTTTTTAAAACAGTATTAGCAAGTAATGTCAGCATTAATTAGTCCCATATCAGTCTTTTAAACAGTGGGGCAGTTTTCTGAGATTTAGTATGCTTTTTAAGGACCAGTAATAATTAAACCCCGTTTTTTTCAAAGAATTCAGTTTTAGCTTCCACAGTAATCCGTGGCAGCTGAAACTGAACTCTTTTAGGGAACTACTGTGGCAGCTGAAATTGAGCTCTTTGTGAAAACCGGGGATTGATTATTATTGCTCCATAAAACACATACGAGATCTCAGAAAACTGCCCCACTGTTTAAAAGACTATTAATGGACTGATACAGGACTGATTAATGCTGGCATTACTTGCAAATATTGTTTTAAAAACAAATATCAAATACTGTTTACTTCATTTTGTACTTATACAGTTATAAAGGACATACTTTAGGTGGCTTATGTATACATTAATCATTTTTTTATGGCTCCACATTAAATACTGCTTTAGATTTTAAACTGAACACTTTTGTTAAACTTTTTCTTTTAGGCTGTGAAAGTTTGATACTGCACACAATGTGCATGGGCATACCTCTCAACTGTACCGAATTCCTCAGTATTTACCAGTTTCGAGGTCAAAATAATGAGGTGCCACAAATTCCCGAGTGGTTCCTATAATTCCCGTTTTTTTTTTTTTTCCCCGAAATTTTTTTTTTTTAACTTGCCTCTGATGTCAACACATGCATGATGATGTCAACTTCATGAGGGAGACTGCCAGCCTGTTGGAATAGGGATCAGACATTCAGACTGTGTCTGATACAACTTTGTTTATGTTTACTTTTTTTTTTTTTTTTTTTGTAGGTACGAACGTTCGTATTGGTAGACTGATTGATTTGAACGTTCACAGCAGCAGGCAGCACAGAAGCATGGCCACTTAGTAGTACTAGCGAGCAGAGCTGTAAAACCTCTTTCTTTAATCTTAATATAAGTAAAGTTAGTTAAATTTATTAAAGTTACTTATTCTGCATTTTGCTTCTGCCAGTGGTGGCAACCATTCCAAGAAGGAGCGCAAAATGTGCATTTACGACTGTTGTTACACCAGTGACCCTACTGAACAACAACAATGAAAATCTTATAAGTGCCCCATGTGTATGATGTGTCCCATTGTGTTAACATCCCATTGTTGGGATTATTTCCATTACTGTGCATGTGTACGAAGTTTCAGAAAGCAGGCAGTGTAACCCCAGCCCGACTCATAAATCCCCAACCCTAGAGCTGCAGTTCTAGTCTATCCTCTCCTACAGAGTTGCAGCCTCAGTCTAAGCTTGGGACAGCCGGCAAAGAAGGAGTGACTGAAAGTGGGAGCCAGAGGGAACCGTGGCCGCTGAAAGGGAACAAATTAGGCAAACTTTTGTACTCGTTGTTCTCCATGGGAAATAAAAACACTGGCTGTTTTTCTGCAGAAGGAAGAAACCCCATTATGTGGATTGCTTATATTCTAATTAACTACACTGGTGAGTAGAGCAATGGGATAGCATGCTGATTATTTTACTAAAGTGCATAAAGCAGCTGTTTCCCACCTACAGTAAATAAAAAAAATATATTGTTTTAGAGGAGGGGGGTTGGTTGACCAATGCTCCACTTTTTTTTTTGTTTGGGAGTTCTGGTGAAGTGAGAACTAGAATAACAAAAGCTGTATTAGCACTGCCACTTTTGCAGGACTTTTCATTTAAACTGCTGCTGATTGTGGAGTGGTGATGTGACCCTGGAATTGTTTGGCTTCTGTGAGCAACATTTTCTTATTCGAGAACATTTATTTACATTGCTGTAATGTGATTGCTTTCTGAGAGTCTGTTTGGGGTCTTGGGTGTTATTTTCTTTGTTTCTGCTGTGACAGTAGGTTACCATCATTATTCAGGATAGAAGTGCAGTATATTTCTGTTTGTGTGGCCTGGGAGGGGGTGGGACAGCTGAAGTAGTAGTAAGGGGCCAGAGCTGAGAGTTGACAGTAAGTTACTTGTTAAGCAATTCGGAACTGGTGACAACTGTGTTTCCTTTGGAATTGGAGGACGCAAGCAAATATTTATCTTTTCAAAAGCTGAATCACGTGCCCATTTGAGCAGCATTGCCCTTCTGTTTAAAAATACTGCATTTAAGGCTTAGTTTACGTTTTGCATAGTACAGATGAGAAAATTTCTCTCAGGCAGCAGCTCAACTTCTGGTTCCAGGTAAGATTTAAAAAAAAAAAAAAAAAACAGAAAGCGCATTAATAATGTCACTGCACTAACCAAGAGCTGGTAAGGGAAGTAGTAACAAGATACTGAACAAGCAGAAGTTGACCGTTGTGTGCTCCTGATAATCATTATGCCATGTTTAACTGCATAAAAGAAAATACTAATGGTATTGTTTATGCAGGACAATTATTACTCTTTTATTAATGGGTAAATAAGTAAAATGAATAGTTTTATTCACCAGTGGATTACTTGTTAAGTCACAGATTTTTTTAAACAAAACTAAGTCAAGAGTGACCCTTAGTGGTTTAATCTAATTCTTACCCCGCATATTATTTTACATTTCTTTTTTCATAATGATGTGCATGATGCAAATTATGCACTAAATAAAATACAGTCCCAATTATAAATTAAGTTCATCCTTCAGTGAATATACTTTGGAGCTCTCAGAGTATAATCTTAAAACTGGGGCACCTGGGTACACCTCAGGCTTGGGATCTTATGGTCACTGTGGTTATTCAGTCTAAAGCTTATGGTGGTTTTAAGGTCACCTCTGACTTTCCAGAATTACCTTCATTGTATGTGTTTTGCAACTGCTTTCAGCTATTGGAGTGCACATGTTGATATTTTTCATGCTTATTTGTGCTATATAAAGGTGTATTAACTATAACTATATGTAATGGATATATTTGGAATCCATAGTTTGAAATATTAATTTCCTGTTTATCATGTTAAATGCATTATGTGCAATACAGCTATTTATGCCAGAGCTGAATCTTTATCTTTGTTTTTTTTCCTTTGTAACTGTATTTTAAAGCACCTGTTGTACCAACTAATGGACCACATTGATGTGAAGATGCTATTTAAACTACAATTTGAAAAAAAAAAAGTTTATTTCAATCACTAACAAGCATTTATTGGTGTTTTATAGCCTGCTTTCTGAAGGGATTTAGGTTTAAAGCTGAAATATTTTGTTGTCTAACTAGAATCTAGTTTCTAGTCATGTAAAGCTACACTGGTTTGAGAATATAGAGTATTGTTTAGGTTTGTGAACAAGGTTATGTGTGATAAGAAGTTGAGACACATTCAAGGAGTAAGGCAGTTTTAGCCAATGTAACTGCTTTAGTGTAACACAATGGTGAGATGTATAGCTCACATCATCAGCAAATTTGGCTGCTTTGTTGAAGCATTGCTCATAGAGATTGGTGTGGAGTGTAGTACTTAATTTGTTAGTTTTGTAAAAGAAAATTGTATTTTAGTATTATACAAGTTCAGATGTTAATTTAAATGAAACAACTTTGTTCTGGTTATATTTTGTGTTCGTTAATATTAGTGTAGAAGCAGTGTTTCATTATTTTGTCTTTTCGTCAGTTTGTGTTTAAAAGTTGGTATCCCACAAGTCCACTGGAGTGGGTATGGTTACATAATTAGGTATGTAAATAAATTTTATGTTAAGCAGCATACAGATTTTTCGCCAGTTGTATCTATTTTTCCATGGCCCTTTGTCCTGTTTTTTTTTAGGTTTCCAGGTTGAGAGGTATGTGCATGGGTCTAGTCTTCTTTTTTTTTTCTTTTTCTGTTTTAAAGGTTTGTCATTACTCTTGAGTGCACTCTTACACATTCAAACTAAGTGTTTTCTTAGTTAGATGCCACACTTTAATAGATCCCCATGGCCTTAGTGCTTTATTTTTAATTTTAACATTGATCACTGTATTTCTACCTTAGCTGTTATTTTTATGTTTTCATCGTACTTAGGTTTTCACTTGTAGATTTATACACATGTTCATTCATATTATGATTTGTTTTTGACACACAAACCTGGTGAAGTATTTATTTGATACAAAAGCGATCTTTGTTAAAAGTGGTTTAGTTTATATTCATTATTATTTATTGTGGTAGATCTTGTTATTTAGTTAGTCATTTTGTTACTTAGTTTCTTGATTAATAAAGTTTTGGATTAGTTGGTTAGCCTATATAAAGTGTTAATAAGCTGGTTTTATATTTTAATTTAGCTTTTTAGTTTCAGTTTTTAGGTAGCACAGTCTCAGATTACACTATGGTGGTAAGGAGGGTAGGGGACTTGGCTAAAGGAATGATTTTAATGATTTTATTGCTCTTAAACAGGACTACCCTCTGTAATCACTCCCTTGCTGCAAACAACCTGATTTTATATATAGATAAGGAATTTTTTTGATACATTTCTTTATACTCAGCTAGGATCGCTTGTTTGTGTGTTTCAATAAAGGTTATTCCATTTTTAACTCAGCTGTGGACTACCTACTATTTTCTGTTTGATTATTTTGTAGCACACAATTTGCAGTTTGATTTTTGTTCTGTGAACTAGGTGCATAACATAATTCAGGAAGTGAACATCACACCCTCCACACTGTGAAGTGTCTCCTTGATTTGTTTTTGACCCAGTGTAGGTTGCATACTGTTTTTCTGAGACCGAGGGATACCACAGATTTTTCTTTTTACTTATTGTGATCATACTTCCAGCAGTTGTATATTTGCACTTTACGTTTGTGAACAGCTGACTTGTACACAGAAACAAAACAAAAAATATCAAAATGACTACTGGTACATTTGGGCCTTTATGTTCAGTTATTTTTCCATAGATGATGTCATCCTGCCTTAAGTTAGTCGTCATCAATAAAATAATTGGCCCTGTATTACAGTTCAGCTCTTTTGCCAAATTGTCTGTGGACTTGGCCTACGACTCACCTCATGTTTATTTCTCCATCTATCTGTAGGAATGGGATACGGTGATAGAACTAGCACTTTCTGTGGAACTCCAGAATTTCTGGCACCAGAGGTTCTGACAGATACATCGTATACCAGAGCAGTGGACTGGTGGGGTCTTGGAGTGTTAATATATGAAATGTTAGTGGGTGAGGTAAGTGCTTCTAGTTGATAATATATTTACTTGAAAAAAGTTTGGTCCAGTATGTAAAGTGTATAATTTTCTGGAGTGCATGGGGATCATTAGTCACAGAAAAAAATTAATTTAGCAAGATGCTCAAATGATACCATGTGCATATGCTTAGTTTTGCAAATTTTATGATCTGTTCACTTAACTGCTTTGTTTCAAAGTGTCACATTGTTGCATTATGTGTGATGCTAACGTAACAAAACTTGGCAGGACTTAACTTTCATTATCCAGTGTTAAAAGAGCTCTTTAAGTGGCTTTTCTTAGGAGAAGTTGTGTCATTTAACCATGTAACTTTATTAAAAAAAAAAAAAATCTCCGCCTTTCATAAGATCACATGTCCACACAACAGTTCTAGTCTGTACCTCCTTTTTCTGTTGCATATTCATAATGCAGCTTTGTTTCATTCCTTGGCCATATAATGAAGAAACAGCTTTTTTATTTATTGTTTTGCTTACTTAAGTTCATAGGTACTTACTAGTGAGGATTTTTAGAAGCCTACCCTTTACTTACTTATTTCCAGAAGTGCATACTGAAGAAAAACTTTCTGTTGTTGTATTTAGGAAGCTGCACTCTAATGTGGAATCACTGATTACTAGTACACAATGGAGCTATGACATAGAATGTCTATCAGATAACTAGTACTAGCAATGGACAGATAATCAGAGCTGTGAAACCATGTAGCACCAAAACTTGGTAGATTGTTCAGATCTCATTAAAACTGAAAGGAGCAGCTGTAGGCTAAGGTCATCTCCCAAGTGACAAAGTAAAAAAAAAAAACAAACAAAAAAAAAAATTTTTGGATCATTGTTTTATGAGAATTTGGTTCACAAACCCAAATCATCTTTCATGTATGTTATACGTATTGGGCTAATATTTCAAAATTGGTGTTTCCAGATGAAAACAAAACATAACTTGTTTACATTTTGGTAGCCAACTGGTCACATTGTGCACCTGAGTATCACTTTTCAAAACAATTTAATCTTGTAACATTTTATTTATTTATTTATTTATTTAACATTTGTTTACCAGGAAAGTCCAACTTGGAACAAAGCCAATTTTCAGCAGAGGACCAGGGAGAAATCCTCCAGATGAGTAGAAGAAATGCTTTAATGTTGTTTTTCATAATCTCATGAAATATTGAAACCTTAAAGAACAAGAGTCTTAGAAGCAGAAAGAACCTGAACAAAAAGAGCAACACTTTTATTTAGAATGACTCTATTGTTTTTGCAAGGGGTGTTTTGGTCCTGTTGTTGATCAGACTTGTAAGGTGAGAAACAGATACTTAGAACATGTAATGCTGTGAAAAAGAAAAAAAGCATGCATGCAGATATTTCATGGTAAAATATCTATAAGTACAAGTAATGGTACATCTAAAACTCTCAAGATTTATGTATAGAAAAAGAAAGCCCACATGAAAGCCAGCTATTTCAGACTAACATGGAAATAATCTAGAACAGTGTCTTTGTAATCTGCTAACAAAGCACAGAAGAGGGGGAAACATAGGCATTTCAGGTGACTACCTTAGGAAGGATGCAAGCAGAGTTGAGGTGAGGTGATACCTTTTAAGTGGCCCAACATGATTGTCATAGCAGTCATTTTGAGCTTTCTAACTATGTAAGCCCTTTCTGGTATTTTCAGTTGCACAGTTTGCGGTACTGTGGTAACTGGGACTGGAGTGGAATCAAGAAGCCCAAGCCATATCATCCTTAGAGTGAGAAGAAAAGACTAATTCCTTCTGGATAGGAGATTGTTAATGTCAGAGTGAATTTACAGTTGCCCATCCAGTGCTGAGATCTGCTTTAAAGGTTTTCAGAGAGGTACTCTGCTTGATATGCAGAGGAAGTCTATTCCAAATATGGAGGAGCATTGGGTAAGAAAGGTGTCCCACCAGCAAGCTGTTGACCTTAAAGTGGAAATTTATGTCGTTGAAAGAGTGGGTATTAACTGAACTGTTTGATCTGTGAAGGTTAATTGGTTGATATGGTATTTTTTGTAGCATACAACACTATGCAAAGATCACCTCTGGAGACCCTGTAAGTGACTGAGCAGAGGAATAGAATATTTTAGTCCACTGGGGTAGCTTAATTGGTTTAAACCAGAGATTTTTATGGTTAGTTATCTTTGGGCCTTTCAAGTGGTGGAATGCTTAGAGTGCTACATTGCAAAGCAGCATTGCATTTGATAATGGGTCTGATGAAGGAGTAGCAAAGAGGAATAAAGACATTATTCAACCTACAAGATATGTTATAGTAGTTACAGTGTTTCTTTCACTGCATTTTCTTTGTGGGCAGTAGTGTATCTGCCTTGCACAGCTTCTGACTGTTTGACCATAGCCGAAACATGGTGGTCAAAAGAGATATAAGTGTCAGTGTAGGTTCCCAGGTCTCTAGTAGTTGCTGCTTTTTATGAAGAAAAAATAGGAATATAATATGAGGAAAGGCTTAGATGTCTTACCAAATGAAACTATGTTACATTTTTTAGCATTTAAGGTTAAGCATATGTTTAGCACATTACATGTAGGTCTGATGTAGGCCTTACTGGAGAATTTGTGTATAATGATGTGAACTGACAACAGCACCGTCACTAACAATAAACTGCTACTGACAATAGATGTGAGAGTGTTCAATCGCGCCGTTTGTTCTTACACATGGGTTCGGAGCCGATCCTCGGCTCCGTGTCGGCCGCTTGCAAGCTCTGCATCGAGAAGAAGCTCGAGATCACCTAATACCCACAATCCCCCTCTGCCTTTACCTCAGATCTAGTTTGCCGTTGCAGCGTTCGCATCACTGGGTCGAGCTCGAGCACCTAAGATAAGATTAAGATATTTTTTCTTGTAGTTTTTCTTGGTACTTTTATATTATAAGGTTATTTAGTGAATTTTTGTCTGTGTGTGGTAAGGTTGAGGGAATCTCGGTACCTTTAAGTTGTTAAAACTTATTTAGAGTTCTCTTCGGGGCCTACCACCCCTTTCTTGGATTAGACAACCGGATTGACTAATATAACTGGATTTGACAATATTACAGGACTAGACTATTTTACTGGATTTGACTTTTTTCTTCCTTATAGTGACATGTCTGAAAAGGCTAAATCGGGGTTTAAGCGTTGCCAATGTGGGCAAAAAATGTCAGTAACTGACAATCATAGTTCCTGCGTCTACTGTCTTGGCCCTCTCCATCTGCAAGAAGACTGTTCTATTTGTCATTCTTTCAGTGGGAGGGTCATGACAGATAGGCGCAGGAAACTAATGGATAGAGGTTTGTTAAAACCTTCCTTTCAGGAGGCTCTGGATGCTTCTGACCAGGCATCCAAGTCCTCGAAGGAATCGAAGACGTCGGAGCCCAAGTCATCGGCTCCGAGCTCTTCAGCTAAAGTTAGATCACCGGTTCCACAGACTTCGGGGCAGAGTGTTCAACTGTTGTCAGTTTCCGAGCCTCAAGTCTTGGAACCGGTGATGGAGCTCCCTCCCCCGACACTGTTGAGGTCGGCTCCGTCTTCGGTTCCTTCGACCCGTTCTTCCAAGCCCCTCTCCGACATCGATGTGGACCGTGTGGTGCAGAAATTATTGGAGCATACGGCCCTATCCAAACTTATATCGGTTTCAACCCAATTGGTGTCGAAACTTGAAGGCCTTCCATTATCTCCATCCCTTCCTCCTCCGAGACCTGTCCAGTCTTTGGAGCCGGAAGAGGTTGATCTACTGATTGTGGAACCCTCGGTGCCAGAACCGTCCTTTTCTCGGTCGGCTCCGTTCACCTCGACTCCGTCGGATCTGGTACCGGAGTCTCAGACCCGACGATCCATCCTTGGTTCCGGGGCCGAGAGTCGAACCGATGTTTCGGTTCCGACTCTTCCTCTCGGGGCCTTGGCGCGGATCGATTCGGCTCCGTCCTCGGGGTCGATGCCCTCGGTGCCTGTTTCGGGGATTCTTCGGAACCGGGAGATTCTGCGACTCGAGGCCCGGGGGCCTTCGATCTCATGAGGAAGGTGTTGTCTACCCAGACAACCACATCAGTAGAAGCAGCCTCTCCTCCCCATAAAGGACCGTTATCTTCCTCTGCACCAACGGCCACATCCAAGCGTCGAGCACCGGTGTCTCAGCCACCCCTGGAGGGTGCCCCCTCTTCCTCGGAGGCTTCTTCGGATGCTCCCCCCAAAGAAGTCCCTAGGAAAAGATTGTGTAAGAGGAGACACTTAGATTCTCCACAAGAATCTTTGACATCCGATACTGACTTGGATGAGTCAGAAGTGTCCCCAAAGTCACCTTCAGAAGATGTCTCCTTTTCTGACATCTTGGAGATCCTAAAACAGAGAGGTGATTGGCAGTCCCTTCCCCCTTCTGAGGATGAGTCAGTCTTGCTGAAGGCATTCGGTGCTCGCCCTTCCTCCTCCTGGGTCACTCCGCCCTTCGATGAGTTAATGGAGTTGATTGCTCGAAGGGCGTGGGAGACACCTGACACGGTGGAACCAGTCCCTAGGAAGCCTAATAAGTACATCACTGCACCCCAAGACAAGGCTTACCTCACAAAGGGAGTTCCAGTGGACGCCATGGTGGTGGCAGCGGCCACTAAAAAGGAGATGTCGGAATCTTCCTCATCTGTCCATCCGCCTAACAAAGACTCCAGGACTATGGACAGATACGGGAAGCGCATTTTTAGTTCAGAGGCTTTTTCTATGCGATCCCTGAACTATTTGACCCATTTTACACGTTTACAGAGGGATCTAATCAAAGAGCTGGGAGATACCCTCCAGGGTACTACAGATGCTGCGGTCTCAGAGAAAGTTACAGCACATCTCAATACCCTTACATCCATTGTTAACTCATCCATGAGGCTGATATCATACGCAGCCGAAGGATCGAGTAGGGCAGCAGCTTCAGCGATTGCTCTTCGCAGGCAATCCTGGATGCGCTTATGTTCATTTGCGGAAGCCTTCAAGTCTTCCTTTACTAACACCCCATTTGATGGTGCCACTCTCTTTGGCCCCAAAGTAAAGGAGACCCTTACCCGGTGTGAACAGGAGGGAAAGACTCTGTCTGCTGTCTGAGTCCGTTTTCCACCCTTCCAGACCGTACCCCAAAGGGCAACGTGGTGGGAAAATGTGGTTTTGAAAACCCCAAGGATCTTTCCCAGGCACACAGGGTGATGCCCCCTCTAGAGGCAGAGGAGGGGGCAGAGGTGGAAGATGCCGCCCTGGTGGCAGAGGGGGTCCGCAAAACCAAGGTGACAGGGATACAACCCCTGGAAAACCTTTCCAGCACTCCTGAGAGGAGGCCCGACTGTCCTGCTCTGGAGGCAGTCGGGTCGCTTAGCTTTATACCCTCAGGCCTGGCAAAATATTACTACAGACAACTGGGTAAAAAGCGTTGTTACCAGAGGTTACAGAATACCGTTCCTATCCACCCCCATTCCAAAGAGAAAACTCCCAGATGTACCGCCCCATCTGCGAGACCCAGCAGCTATAGAAATTTCAAAGCTGCTAGAAAAAAGAGTCATCCAACCAGTCCTAGCGGACCAAATAGGATTCGGAACTTACTCAAGGTTCTTTTTAGTTCCAAAGAAGACAGGGGACTGGAGGCCTATTCTGGACCTAAGCAACCTCAACACCTTTGTCAAGAAAGAAAAGTTCCGAATGGTCACGCTTCAATCGATCCTTCCATTCTTACAGAAGGCCGACTGGATGTGCTCAATAGATCTGAAGGACGCATACTACCACATCAAAATGGCCAGGGCGTCCAGGGATCATTTGCGCTTCCGGCTGGGAGCCAGTCACTATCAGTTTCGAGCCCTGCCCTTTGGTCTGACCTCAGCCCCCAGGGTTTTCACCAAATGCATGGCAGTGGTAGCGTCTCATGTGAGACGCCTAGGATTCCAGGTGTTTCCGTATCTGGACGACTGGCTCCTTTCTGCCACCACCCGGCGTCAACTGATACAGGCCAGGGATTACACCCTACAACTTTGTGTTCACCTCGAATTTCCGTAAATTTCGAAAAATCTTTACTACAGCCATCACAGCATATCTTATTCATAGGAGCGGAATTAGATACACATCATTTAATTCTAAGGCTCCCTCCAGAAAGGATAGTCTCACTTCAAAGCCACATATCTCTCCTTCTGTCGTCCAAAAAGTCCCCAGCAAAGCTGGTTCTGAAGGTCTTGGGTCTCATGGCAGCTTCTCTCATTGCGATACCATTGGGAAGACTGCACATGAGAGTTCTACAATGGCTACTGTTTGCACAATGGTCGTTCCAACAGCTACCTCTGACACACGAAATTCTGATTACAAAAACATGCAAATCACACCTAACCTGGTGGCTTCAGACTTGCAACCTTTCCAGCGGAAGACCATTTGTGCTACCCACGCCGTCAGCGACGATAACCACGGATGCTTCCCTGATAGGGAGGGGGGGCATCTTTCAGGGACAGACAGTCCAAGGTGAATGGACCAATTTGGAGTACAATCTGCACATCAATGTTCTGGAGTTGAGGGCAGTGTTTTTAGCGTTGCAACACTTTGCTCCCCTTCTTCCTCTAGGGACTATTGCAGTTCAGACAGACAACATGTCTGTAGTCTGGTACATAAACAAGCAAGGGGGAACCAGGTCTTATCAACTATGCAGAGAGGCCATGAGAATTTGGCAATGGGCGGAGTCCACGGGTCGCTTTCTGATCGCAACGCACATCCCGGGGTCATCCAACGTCATAACCGACAGGCTGAGCAGAGCAATTCTGTTACCTCACGAGTGGTCCCTCAAACAGTCAATTGCGAAGACGATATTTCGCAAGTGGGGCCAGCCTTCCTGCGATCTCTTTGCATCTCCAATGAACGCCAAATGCAGGAGCTACTTTGCCCTATTACCCCCTCCAGGGGAAGTCCCCAGGGACGCGCTGGTGCACGATTGGCCCCCGGGTCTCCTGTACGCTTTTCCTCCCTTTCCCCTGATTGCAAAGTTTCTACAGAAAGCCAACAACCTTCAGAGGACGATAATCCTCATTGCCCCATTCTAGCCTCGTCAAATTTGGTTGCCCTTTCTATTGCAACACTGCATTCGGGGACCTTGGATTCTGGACCCAGAGCCAGATCTACTGACTCACTCGTCAGGAGTTCCTCACCCATCTCTCGAATCACTCCATCTAGCAGCTTGGCTGCTCCGCTTCCCTTTCTAGCCAGGTCTGACTCTCTTACACCGGCAGTTCAGAATATATTAGTGGCTTCTCATAAAGCTTCCACTACAAAGACCTACACCAGTAAATGGAAGCGTTTTGTCTTCTGGGCGAATTCACATCATTTGGACCCTGTTATAGCTCCGTTAAACAAGATCTTGGAGTTTTTGACAGAATTGTTCCATGAAGGAGCTTCTCCTGCCACTTTAAGAGTACAATTGGCTGCCATTTCCAACTTTCATGTGGAAGAATGTGGTGCGCCTGTTATGGCTCACAGACTTTGTAAGGCTTTTTTAAAAGGATCCTTTCATATTAGACCACCAGTGAGAACTCCTACATCACCTTGGAATCTGAACCTCTTACTTTCTAAATTGATGTTGCCCCCTTTTGAGCCAGCCTCTGTTTGCCCATTAAAGTTTTTATCATGGAAGACTCTCTTCTTGGTAGCCATTACATCTGCTAGGCGGGTGTCTGAGCTTCAGGCTCTTTCTATTAAACACCCTTATTTGATTTTCCACTCTGACAGAGTATCTCTTCGCACTAATCCATCCTTTCTCCCCAAAGTTTGCTCTACCAATAACATTAATCAGTCCATTGAATTACCCACCTTTTTCAAAAATCACACTAATAAGTTAGAGTATATGTTGCACAAATTGGATGTCCACAGACAACTCAGGTTTTATTTGGATAGAACAAAAGATCACAGGAAATCTGATCAACTATTTGTAGCTTTTGCTGACAGCAGGAAAGGTGTAGCGGTTACTAAACGAACTCTTTCCAAATGGCTAACTGATTGTATCATATACGCTTATGAATCTTCTAATCAAACCTTATCGGTCAAACCTAAAGGACATTCTACAAGATCAGTGTCTACATCCTTGGCTCACGCAGCTCGCCTACCATTAGACACGATTTGTGCAGCTGCTACTTGGGCTAAACCGCATACATTTATCTCTCATTACAAAGTGGACAGGGTTTCTAGGGATAGGGCAACCTTTGGTTCCACTGTGCTCAAGAACGTTCTCCCGTGAGTTTCTCAGGAACATGGAGCTAGGGACGCTACCCATGTGTAAGAACAAACGGCGAGATTGAACACTCTCACATATAGAAGTTATGTCCTTACCATAACGTTCCATGTGGAGTGTTCATCTCGCCTTTGTTCTTACATTCCCACCCTCCCACCCTCAGGAAGAACGTTCGATTTGGTGCCTGGTCTGGAGTATTTTCCTGCTGCATTTGCAATAGTTGTATTTGTATGATACACTTGTGTGTATATATTGTATATATATGTATATAGATGATCTTTGATTGTGTAAATTTTGGTATGAGTGTGCTCTCTCTGGCTGCTGGTTTGCTTGCAAACTAGATCTGAGGTAAAGGCAGAGGGGGATTGTGGGTATTAGGTGATCTCGAGCTTCTTCTCGATGCAGAGCTTGCAAGCGGCCGACACGGAGCCGAGGATCGGCTCCGAACCCATGTGTAAGAACAAAGGCGAGATGAACACTCCACATGGAACGTTATGGTAAGGACATAACTTCTATTTTCATGGCTAGCTGAGATACCCCCTCCTTAAATAATGTGAGTTCTGTTGTTAAGCCATTTAGCTTTCTAGCAGACAGTATAAGGATTAATGTTGAGACTAGAAAGCTTGTTTATGATGCCAACGTAAGGAATGATGTCATAGGCTATAGCAGGTTCAGGACTGGCAGTGTGGATTGTTTGGCCCTCATCTAATGTTACTCTGACCTTGTCAAATAAATCAACCTGATTGAGAAGGCATGACTTGCTGCTAAAATCCAAATTGATTTGAGACAGGGAACGTGGAGTTCATGCGATATTCATCAAATTTGTCACTACTGCAGTAGCCTTAGCTATACGGGATATACCCTGCCAAGGATATAACAGCTGGCCAGCTTCCAAAGCTCCACGGCACCTTCCATGTGCTCAAACCATTAGGCAGCTTGAGTTGAGCTGCCTAAAAACACAAGTTTTAGTGACAAGCCCTTCAAAGCTTTTCTGCTGCCACAGAGTGCTCTTCTCTGTGGGATTGTGCTTGTACTGTTCTAATGCTGGGCAGATAAGTTCCCTTCAGGGAATACTTCCACACTTTAAATGTATTCTTTAAATGTACTTTCCTGGTTAGGAGAATTGTTTTTTTTTTTATCTAGGAATATGTGTTTTACTGTCACAAGACTTAACTGTATTTTTAAGTGAGAATGTACTTTTTGTGTTATTTTAAAAGCTGTTAAAATAATTGAAAAACATTTTTCTGTGGAGAAATTGTATTTATTTATCTTTTGGGGTTAGCAGAGTTTAGTAAAGTGCTTTTTACTGTGTTTTTGGTTGGCAAAAAGTGACTTTTTACAACTTCTTCTGGTTTGTGCTGGTTATTTTCCCTGGGGAAAAGAGGCACTATTTTCATCTTGACCATGGAACAAACTACCTCTCCCACAGTAGGTCCTTCCAGACACAAAAAAAAAAAGTTAAGCAAACAGCCTTTGCGACCACAGCTGGCTAACTATTTGCCTCAGCCACAGGTGGCAGGGTGGCATCTGCGCTATGGCTAAAGCTAGTTCCTCAGACCACTTATCATTCATATCTTTTATTCCAGATCCCTCTGATGTATCAACAACAGCCACTGTGGACCGAGAGTTAGCCACATCCTTTACGGTAGTCAGAGTCCCCCTAAGTGGCCAAGGGAGAACATTTTGTCAGTCCTGGGAGAGGGAGCAGGGAAATCTTCCCTGTTTAATCAAAATGTTCTTTCCATCCCTGAGGAAGCTGCTTCTGCCATTAACAACCCTGTTGGCCCAAATTTATCCTGTCAAAAAGGAACAGAAAACTACACGTGTTTGCTACTGCTCAAATTTCTCTGGACAAGAGTTGTTTACCAAATCTGGCTCAGGGTCTAATTCAGGCTATTGATCTTTCTTATTTGGTTGTTTCTAGTAAAAGAAAAAGGGGATACTTAGAGGTTCAAGATTCTGAATCTGGACATTATGGTGAAGGGACAGATGCAGGGTTTTCTTTTCAGATTTCTGTTTCAGATACAGAGGAGAGCACTGTATCTGATTCTCCCTGTGTGGATCTCTCTTTCTGTGAAACTACTTCCAGAATACGCCAGTGTTTTCAATGGGAAAACACTGAGGTTTCCTCAGTCTCTCAGAAAATACTATGAGCAGTTACAAATGGAATTTCCAGAAACTTAACCCATTCCCCAGTGCTGTCAGCATCTGTGTGTGTGTGTGTGTGTGTGTGTGTGTGTGTGTGTGTGTGTGTGTGTGTGTGTGTGTGTGTCGCTGCCTGCAGTTTTACTGATAGCCTGCGGCCCCTAAAAAGGTAGCTAGAGTATATAAAGTTCCCCAGTCTTTTAATTTTTTATAGATTTTTTTCCTAAACCTGACCAGGATATGATAGCTTTACGTAGTCCTACTGATGCTAAACATGTGGTTAATGCCAACCCTACACCTTTTAATATGAATGGGAAACTGATAAGTATGGGTAAAAAGTGCATGATTTTACAAGTTTTATTTTCAGAATTTTGAACTGTCAAGCCTGTATGTTAAAGTTTATTATAATTATGAAATTATGAGGAATGTTTTGTCTGCAGGTTCTTCTTGTGAGGAAATGTCTGCTTTAAATGGTTTAGCTTCTTCCACCTTACAATGCACAACTCATTGTTTAAAGTGTGTGTGTGTGTGTGTGTGTGTGTGTGTGTGTGTGTGTGTGTGTGTGTGTAAATCTCTATTAATAACTTCTTCCAGGACTATGGCCACTGGTACTATTGTGATGAGTTTTGCCTGACTGCTTTCTGAGAAACTCCAAAAAGATGTGAAAAATGAGATTTTAAATTCTCCTTTGGATAGAGATTTAGTTTTTAATCTGTCTGTTGCAGAGATTATCAAAAAGTGTGACAATGTGGTTAAACTGACACGGAATTTATCAGATTTTTCAGCCCTTTTCCAAATTTTTAAAAATGATTCTCTAATCCCTTATCCAGTTTTAGCAAGAAATAAATTCAACAGTCTTGGCAAAATGCTGGTAAACAGACATTTAAGAAGCAATGGCAAGGGGGTTCAAAAAAAGACAAAACAGAACTCCCAAATCAAAGGACAGTCCAACAAGTCAGAATGACAATTCAAGGGACCGTGTCACCTCCCACCACCATCATGGCAGTCCCTTTTCCCTTCCAGAAAGCCTGAATTTCCATTTCTGTGTTTGGCAACAGATGGTTTCAGTCAAAATGGGTTCTGAAGATTATTCATCAAGGTAAATAGCAATAGGAGAAAATTCCTCCTTTCTAGGGGTAACTCCTCATCCACCTGAGCAGACTCTTCTATTTCCCCATGTCCTTCAACATATATTGTCTCAGGGAGTAAAATGTTTTTATTCAGGGATGTTTTTGTTGTCAAAGAAAAAAATTAGCTGGAAACCAGCTCTTGATCTTTCTTTCCTAAACCAAACAGTGATAGTGCCCAAGTTCAACATCTCTGTTGTATCTGTCTCCTGCTCTACTTGAATCAGCTCATCAGTCTGACTTGAGGTTCTTAACATGGAAAACTAAGTTCCAAGCTGTTATGATGAGCAAGCATTACCAGTTTTTCTAGCGAGACAAGGTTTCTTTGAGAATTTTGGACCTTTGCTATGATCTTTCATGTCTTTGGACTCTGGTTTTGAAAGTTGAGAGGTCTGGGTGTACATTTCATCCAGTTTAACACAACTAGTGTTGTTGTGCATTCTCATTTGTAAAGATATTGATGTTTTAGACATTTAGGCATATGCATGGTAAATTACTGGATAGGATTCAAGAGTGCCTGACAAATGAGGATGTTAAAAAGGGCTTTCATAAATGCTATAGTTCCTGCAAACATTAACTCAATTTTAAATAAACAAGCTTATTTTAAAATCTTCGCTTCTGTTTACCATTTATTTAGTGCTTTTATTAACCAAGGTAATCCAGTTGCATGCCGGACCCTTTTCAGCAGAGTTTTGCATGTACCTCAGTTATGTGAACTTACAAGTACTTTTGTACCTATATATCCACCCATATTAAATGATTTTAGTAACTTATATGAAAGAGAGCTTCATGAGCTATATAGTAAACAAATAAATAAGTAAATATTATAACGTAACAAGTAGAGAACACAAAGGTCTTAAAAAGCTTCAGAGCAACAATGAAATAATTAAGCAAGCTGACAAGGGTGGAACCACAGTAGTTATTAACAGAAGTGATTATAATTGTATGTTAGGACTTTTGAGTGATACAACTTTTAAAGCAATTAATAATGCTGAAGTAAAAAACATGTTACTATGGTTAATATGTATATTTATGAATTACAAATTAATGGTGACATCGCTGTAGAAATGTTCAACTATTACAGTATTCTATGTCCTATTAAACCACTTATCTACAGACTCCCTAAGGTACATAAAAATCTCAAAAAAACACCAATGAGAGACCTATTGTGTCTTGGGGAGGGTGGATTATTGAGCCCATCTCAATGTATTTACAATATTTGCTTGGGGAGATACTTTTTAATATTAGAAGCTACATAAAGGATGCTGGTGATTTCCTACACCACTTACATCAGTGGTTAAAAAAAACATGAATTAGAGTATATATTTGTCACTATAGATAGTACATCATTATTTACGGTTATTTTGAATAGTTTTGGTATACATAGTGTACCGAGTTTTCTGTGTAAATATGGTCAAATGTCAGGAAGGGAAATTGAAACCATTTGTGAAATACTAGATCTTTTTTGAACAATAATATTTGTATGTTCCAAGATGTTATTTTCCACTAAGTAGCGGGCATGGCCATGGGTACTTCCATATCCAAAGCCTATGCCAATATAGCAGTGAATAGCTGGGAAGAGCAATATATATATATATATATATATATATATATATATATATATATATATATATTGTAAATTATGTGTTTTTTGTATGGAAGGGAGATGGGAAAAATCTTGGTGAATTTATTAGTTATATTAATAACAGCTCTGACTTCCTGAAATTTACTGTTACATCTTCAGAGGACTCTATAGATTTTTTTGGACGTTAAGATAGAGAAGGTAGATGATCAGATTAGTACATCTGTACATAGAAAGGAGGTTAAGACCAGTAAGTATACTCATAGGACTAGTATGCATGCCGACCATATATTTAAAGGTGTAGTGAAAAGTCAAATGTTACGTGCTAGTAGACTGAATATTAGTGATGGTAAATGTACGGAACAGTTGAATGATATGACCAATTATTAGTTTTAGAAGTGGGGTTATGGTGTGAATCTACTACAAACCTTTAAAGCAGAAGTTTTACATAATAGAAATGATAAGGCAAAACCATTTTTTTCTAGTGGGACTCTACATATGCAACTTCTTCTTCTTCTTTCGGCTGCTCCCGTTAGGGGTCACCACAGCAGATCAACTGTTTCCATTTCCTCCTGTCCTCTGCATCTTGCTCTGTCACACCAACCACCTGCATATACTCTCTCACCACATACATAAACCTTATCTTAGGCCTTCCTCTTTTCCTGTTACCTGGCAGCTTCATCCGTAGCATCTTTTTCCCAATATACTCTGCATCCCTCCTCAGCACATGTCCAAACCAACGTAATCTTGCCTCTCTGGCTTTGGAGCCAAACCTTCCAACCTGGGCTGACCCTCTAATATACTTATTCTTAATCCTGTCCATCCTTGTCACACCCAGTGCAAATCTTAACATCTTCAACTCTGCCACATCAAGCTCTGACTCCTGCCTTTTTGTTAGTGCCACTGTCTCCAACCCGTATAACATAGCGGGTCTCACTACCCTCTTGTAGACCTTCCCTTTCACTCTTACTGGTACTCATCTGTCACAAATTACTCCTGACACTCTTCTCCACCCACTCCATCCTGCCTGTACTCTCTTCTTCACCTCTCTTCCATGCTCACCATTACTCTGAACTGTTGATCCCAAGTACTTAAACTCATTCACCTTCGCCACCTCTACTCCCTGCATCCTCACCATTCCTCTATCCTTCCTCTCATTCACACACACATATTCTGTCTTAGTCCTGCTGACCTTCATTCCACTTCTCTCTAGAGCATATCTCCACCTCTCCAGGGTCTCCTCCACCTGTTCCCTACTCTCACTACAGATCACAATGTCATCTGCAAACATCATAGTCCACAGGGACTCCTGTCTGATGTCGTCTGTCAACCTGTCCATCACCATTGCAAATAAGAAAGGGCTCAGAGCTGATCCTTGATGTAATCCCACCTCCACCTTAAACGCATCCATCACTCCCACCGCAGACCTCACCGCTGTCACACTACCCTCGTACATGTCTTGTACCACTCTTACATACTTCTCTGACACTCCCGACTTCCTCATACAATACCACAACTCCTCTCTAGGCACCCTGTCATATTCTTTCTCTAAATCCACAAAGACACAATGCAACTCCTTCTGACCTTCTCTGTACTTCTCCATCAACACTTTCAGAGCAAACATCGTGTCTGTAGTGCTCTTTCCTGGCATGAAACCATACTGCTGATCACTAATCATCACCTCCCTTCTTAACCTATCTTCCACTACTCTTTCCCATAACTTCATACTGTGACTGATCAGTTTAATCCCTCTGTAGTTACTACAGCTCTGCACATCACCCTTATTCTTAAAAATCGGTACCAAAACACTTTTTCTCCATTCCTCAGGCATCCTCTCACTTTCCAAGATTTCATTAAACAATCTAGTTAAAAACTCCACTGCCATTTCACCTAAACACCTCCATGCTTCCACAGGTATGTCATCTGGACCAACAGCTTTTCCGTTCTTCATCCTCTTCATAGCTATCCTTACTAATCCACTGCACTTCATGATTCACTATCCGCACATCATCCAACCTTCTCTCCCTCTCATTCTCTTCATTCATCAACCCCTCTTTCCATCTGCTCAACACACAGTCCTCGCTTGTGAATATGTTTCCCTCATTATCCTTTATCACCCTTACCTGGTGCACATCTTTACTAGCTCGGTCCCTCTGTCTAGCCAATCGGTACAGGTCCTTTTCTCCCTCCTTAGTGTCCAACCTTTTATACAACTCTTCATAAGCCTTATCCTTAGCCTTCGCCACCTCTCTCTTTGCCATGCACCTCATCTCCTTATACTCTTGTCTACTTTCTTCATCTCTCTGACAATCCCACTTCTTCTTCGCCAACCTCTTTCTCTGTATACTCTCCTGTACTTCTTCATTCCACCACCAGATCTCCTTGTCCTCCTTCCTCTTTCCAGATGTCACACCAAGCACCCTTCTAGCCATCTCTTACTAGCTCTGCTGTAGTTACCCAGCTATTCGGTAACTCTTCACTGCCACCCAGTGCCTGTTTTAACTCTTCCCTGAACATCACCTCACAATTACCCTTTTTCAGTTTCCACCATAGTGAACAAGGCAGGTTATTTTATGTAACCACTTATAATAGAAGAACAAAGGATGGTAAAGACATTATTACGAAAAACTGGTGCCTCTTATTATCAATGCTTGAGATTCAAAATATTATAGGATATAAATCTAGCTTTTCACATAAGAATAGTGCAAAATGAAAAGGAAGTTATGTTGCAATGTTTTGGTGATAGGAAATAATAACAATAAAAAAAATGATGGCTAAAGTGGGGACATTCCCATGTCATAATTGTGCATGCTGCTGTGTCATTATTGCAGATATTGAATTCAAACACCCAATAACTAAGAAAAATATATGTTTAAGACATCAGCCACCTGCATAACATGTAATATTATTTATCTTGTTAGTTGTACAAAATGTTTAGCATTTTATGTAGGGCAATTGACTCGCAAGCTTAAAGTTAGAATTATAGAGCATAAATCAGACATCAGGAGGGATGTGGAGACTAATGCCCTTGCAAAACATAGTAAAAAGGAA
Source organism: Protopterus annectens (assembly GCF_019279795.1). Taxonomy (NCBI): domain Eukaryota; kingdom Metazoa; phylum Chordata; order Ceratodontiformes; family Protopteridae; genus Protopterus; species Protopterus annectens. The sequence continues at coordinate 1,718,742,517 of NC_056743.1, read as the reverse complement.
GGTATGGAACATACATTTAAGTTCTGTGTAATTAGAGTTATTTATCCAAATAGAAGGGGTGGGGATGTGAAAATTTTATTAGAACTTTAAGAATATGAGTGGATAATGCTTCAGGGCTCAATACTTCAGTTAGCATTAAACCAGTGCTTAAAAGGAAACAGATGATTTTGAAGAAATGATTTTTAGGACAAATTTTGGAAATACACACACTTTTATGTACATATTATATGTATATTTTTATATGCATATACATCCTCAGTAGAATTTTATTTCCTATTTTTTATATTTTACATATATATTTTTGAATGTGTTGTAGATTACCTGAATTTTTTAAATGATGATGTACCTTTTAGATAATTGTGTTGAAGCTGTGTCATGTGATATCAATTAATTAATTGCGATGTTTATGTGATTTTAAGCATTTGGAGTGTTTCCTTCACTGCATTTTCTTTGTGGGCATTTTCAGCAGAGATCCACAGAGTCAAAGCTTCAGAGAATAACAACAATAATAATAATAATAATAATGTTGCTGTTGTGTCTTTCAGCTTTTCTCATTTAGGGGTTGCCACAGCGGAACTCCGGTCCACTACTGATTGGTAGTTGATTTTTACATGCCGAGTTACCAGCCCTGACGCACAACCTTCAACGAAGGTACACCCATTCACGCATGTCTCCACGCAGAAGACGTTCTAGCTGAGAATCGAACTGGACAGCATCTTACTGTGAGGTGACAACGCTACCGCAGCACCACCACCACAGGTAATAATATAATAATAATAATAATAAATCAAAATCAGATGATCACAAGCAGTAAGCAATAGACTATACAGTAATTGTCAAATCAACTGCAAATATAGAAATAGAACAAGATATCTATAAAATCAAAACATATTTGCAGAATTTTGATAAACTATCAAAAGAGTATAAATTTCTTTGGTATTGCCATGAAGACAGAAAAAAAGTGTAAAGAAAAGATGCGAAAAAGCAAAATATCTATATAATGTGTGCAAGACCAGAAGGCGAATAAGGGAAAGATGTTGAAACTAAAAGTGAGACTCTGAATGGAGAAAGGAGAAATAGATGGATTGTTTAAGTGGAGGTGAGAAAGTAAGAGTAAATGTTAAATGAGAAAGAAATATAATGTGATATATATAAAGGAGAAAAATGTTAATTGAAGCTAACTGAAGGGGTAGTATTAATACTCTGAGGGGCACTGTTTTCTGGCTTGAATTTTGTTTGCTTATTTATGTGTATTTTAGCTGCTGCTGTTTTGGCACTTTCTATAGTGCCTTGAAAGGCAGTTTTGTAAGTGAAGGTTTGTTGTTTTTCATATTTTTGCTAGTAATTCCTTTCATATTGTCTTACCCTTTGCCAGGTGCAGAGGTCCATAGATTTAATGTCAAGCTTATGATCTACTAATGTTGAGAAAGCTTGATTGCATCCACAGTGTTAGCTGGTACAGACCTTTTTAGCTTGTTTTCCTAAACAGCCACAGCCACTAATCCATCCTTCAGAAATCCCTCAGATGGTGTTACATTATTTGGCTGCTTTAGCCTTCCTATTCTGAGAATTTTAAAATGTATCATCTGCTTTAGAAAAGAATGTAACCTCCTGCCACCTTTGTGAGATACTTGCATAGTTTTGGGTATATCTCTTATCAGCCCCAGGGGAGGACATGCTTGTTCTCTCTGCTTTCATAGGACTTAAAATGCAATCAGTTTTGTTGATATATCCTTTCTGCCTACTTTTCGTAGGTAGTCTGTAGAGCAGGCTTGTTATATTCATCCTTTGAGAGCATCTTCACAATTTTTTACTTCGTTTGAGATGCTTTAACATTTTCAAGCTTGTAGGTGTGCCTGTACATTTATGTATATATCTCATGGGATCCACTACAGAAATTCAGTGTACAGTCTGCTAACTGCAGTCTCAGTGCTCTAAAAGGATTGAGAAATAGCCCACCAAACAAAGCATTTGAAACATTTTCTGTGTGTGCGTGGGGGGGGGGGGTCACATTTCATACCTAGTAGTGCTAATTCTGTGATTGAAATACCTTGCATAACCACAAGGCAAAGGGATGAAAACAACTGCACAAACTGTGCTTTCATACTACAGTAGTACAGTGTAAAATGGAATCAAGGCCTCTACTTCAGGGAATTGTGATTGGAGAGATAATACTAAATGAGATACTTTTTCACTGAAAGGTGGAACTGAATGTGGCATAACCTTAAAGCTCATGCTTTAACTGTCACTACTCTTCTCCTGACTTCGCAAAAATAGCACCACTCTTTCAGTCTCTTTAGAGGCTGAACTTTGTTGACAGAACAAAACATGCAGACCTCTGTGTTGCAAACACTACATATTAATCTCTGTAAAACACTTTCCATAATCCTGAATACAGCAAAAAAAAAAGAGACACATCAGGCATTTCCTTAACAAAAACAATTAAAAAGAAAACTATTTAATAAAACCACTACAAATTGTGATTGCTGCAACCCTTCCTCAGAAGACTACTCCACAAAATACAATAAAATCACACTCTCTATAGATTCATAGCTAAATACTGGGCTAGCTGCCCTTGTGGCTCATTTTAAGCCTAGTCAGTTTCCCTCAAATGTGAGAATCAAACCCTGTAACTTGTGCCTGTAAGGTAAACACCTTAACTGTTATGCTGCCAAATAATAGATATAGTATACTAAAACAGTTGCAGTAAAATGCATATAAAAACAAATGTATTTAAACATAAATAACTGTAAAAGCTATTGAACTATTTTCCAGAGAAAGCTACATAAAAATGGCAATCAACAGTCTTCAAACCTATAAGAAATTCCACCTTACAAAAGAAAGAACTGATCCATCAAGTTTTAAAAAAATACATACATATACTATAAAGAATTAAAAATAAACATAAGTAATTTGAAAAATCCCAGCTGTAAAACAAATGACCTACCTAAACTGCAATGCTAAACCAGTAAGAGAAATCTGTAAAAACAAATCAACAGGTATCAAGAAATGCAGTGAAATAAAGCAAGCTTGTAGAACTTGGTTTTACCAGTCCAATTCCCTGCTGATGTGCCTTCTGTGTGGAGTCTACATGTCCTGCTTTTGTCAGTGTGGATTTTTGCTGAGGTCTCCAGTTTCCTCGTACATCCCAAGGTCTCTGGGGAGGAAGCCTGAATGAGCAAGGTCATCCAGGTGAGGGAAGATTTGTATCCTCCTCATCCTACAAAATGCAATTACAGGAGCAAGGCATTTGTTAAAAACCCTTGGAGCAGTAGAGAGGCCAAAGGACAAAGCAGAGGACTTAAAATGCAATGATGAAACAGAGGAATGCAAGTATTTCCTAAAACCGGGATGAATAGGAATGTGAAGATAAGCATCCTTGGGATCCAGAGAGAGGCCAGGAAAGCCTGAGGAAGAAGAAGAGAGAGCATTTGAAACAAAGAGATCTTCAGAAAGGTGTTGAGCTGTGAAAGGTGCCTCCAGGTGCATTCTTTCTTGAGGATCAAACAGATTCTGGAATAAAACACCTTCCCTCTTTGGGGAGCAGGAACTGCTTGGATGGTGCCTTGAGATGAAAGGCCATACATCTATACATTTGTACAGACGTAAAAAATAGTTGTTCTTGAGGATGTTGAGGAATGCCCAAAAAAGGAGACTGGACAGAACTCAAGAATCCTGAGTGATCCTTAACCAGTTGGGAAGAGACAGGGAAAGATAAAGAGACAAAGGAACCTGACTTAAGATGGAGAGAAGTAGATAGAAAGAACCTGGTTTATCTGGAAAAGGAGGATTCTGAGCAGGAGGAGTCTGAGTAGCCTTACCAGACGGAGCCCATCTAGAACCCTTTTTTACCTTTGGGAAGAGGGTGAGACTGCCTGTGCATAAAGGCAAGCATAGAAGGATAATTCCTCTGAAATTTAGGAATAGGGGAAACAAAAATATGCTTCCATTCCTGTAAGGCCTTGTCCTTTTCTTGCAGGGACGTAAAAAGCTCAGCAGCTGCTGAACCAAAGCGATTTTTATTATTAAGGGGGCATCCATCAATGTAACCTTAATATCATCAGGCGAAGGCTGTAGGCAAAGCAAAGAGTAACATGTCAACACAGAACCAAAGGCAGCAGCTCTAGAAGAAGCATCAGCTGTATCATAGCTACATTTAATAGAATGGTGAGGCACTTGAGAAGAGGCTCCCAACAAACAGAGGGCCAAGATTTTGCCCTCAGAATCAGGAAGGTCAGAAATGATCTGATAGGCCAAAGGAAGAAGAGCCAAGACATACCTCTTCATATGGGTCTAATAATTAATAGTCCGAAAGACTAGGGTAGCAGCAGTATAGACCTTTTTGCCCAGCCATTCCATGGCCCTGCTGTCCGTGTCAGAAGGAAGCAATCTAACAGAAGGCAAGAGGATCAAAAGGTTTGTCAGAAGAGATAGATACAACAGAGGGGTCAACAGAAGGACATTTGTGGAGAAACTTAGTCTTCAGGCAGCTTTTAAAACCTGTCAGGCTTTTTCGTGGCTGGAGGTAGGGAATCAGGAGCCTGAGAAGCTGCTGAAAAAGTATCTTAACAGGGCAGATAGGACTGGGGGGACAGCAGAGGGCTTATGTGTATCTATCTGGAGGACTTCATAATACCTCTTCTGGATTTCAGAAAACTGAGTACAGTCCCATTTAAAGAATTCCTTCATACGTGAGATAGTAACCCTAAAAGAAAGTTCCTCAAAGGGAGAATCTGGGATAATGGAATCCTCCTTCTCAGAACCATAGTCCAATGGAGAAGGAATCTGATAGGGATAAGCCAAGGACACTTCCCCAGAGTCCCAGTCCTCATCAGAAGAGTCTTGCTCTCTTGTCTTCTTAAGTGGAGTGGAAGACCAAGGGGAGGCAGGAGCACAATCTCCCTGGGGAGGCTTCAAGACCATGAGTGCATTAAACACCACCTGTATACAATCCTGCCATTCATGCTGGGGATCTTTGGGAGCAGGGGAAATGTGTTGAGTTTTCTGATTCTTCTTTAGAGGAACATCAGCCCTAAAGACCTTAAGAGAATCGGTCTCTTGCTGACACTCAGTGTAGTGAGAATCTACTTCTGAACCAGAATCTGTGGAATGCCCCACAGCCCCTCAAATATTATTAGCTGAGGTTCTCCTCAACATCCACAACAGTGCCTTCAGAGCCTTTGGGGATGCAGGAGAAGCCAGATCCATGCTGGCCTCCAATGTGGTCATGGCAGAGGAGTCCGACAGAACAACCGGACAATCCTTCGGGCTTTCACCAGCCTCAAGAGAGGCATCCAGGGGAGGCAGTATAGCAGCTGAATCTGACCTAACTTTT